>NW_027396720.1:0-31370 GCF_047715775.1 Aspergillus undulatus | reverse complement strand
GGTAAAGAGGTAACGCGTTGAAGATGTTGACATGGGGAAGTGGCAGAAAAGGCGCGGTTCGCCCGTAAGCGCGGTTCGCCCGTGGATTACGTTAGGCGGCCTACCGGCCACCCAATGAGACATATATCCATCACTTCCCACAGCATAACTATTAATGTGCATAAAAAGTCATAAAAGTTCACAAAAGTTCAGCTGACCTATGACATCAGATTGCTAAAAGTCTAGGCCAGTCTTATTACAAATCAATAATAAGCTGGTTCTACTAAACAAATAATTGCCACCGAGGCAAATATAAAAAAGGCTGATATTCATGTATTTAGTCTGTTACTCTTAGTTCTTCAGAGATCCTACAATGTATTTTATCAAAGTCCACTTTAGTGGCATCCAATCCTTTTTCATATATATCTGATGCTACAACACTATTCCTATTAAGGAATAGTTAATTCAGATATATATATTTATTTTTATTATATAAAGTCCACCTTCCGACAATAACTGACCTCATTATTGTACAAGAGAGCATTCCCATACTTAGTCCCCGCCCTGTGCATTGACATCGGCGCCTTGCTCTAATAGCAGCTGCACAATCTCCGTGTGGCCTTTAGCAGAAGCAGCCTGGAGAGCATTCCCATAGACCCCGCCCTGTGCATTGACATCGGCGCCTTTCCTCTGCAGCTGTTCTACCGTATATTGAAGACCAGCTAAGGATGCGTAGTATATTGGAGTCACTCCCATTATATACTCGCGCATTTCTTTATCCCAAGGCCAACCCGGGTCAAAAAGCTTACGCCAGACCGCGTACGCTTGTCTTTGTTGTAGGAAGAAATTCAAGATGCTTTCTTAAACGTCCTTCTCAGCCTCGACTGGCCCTGCATGGCCCATCCAATACCTTGCGGAATACTGCGCGAGCGGAAATTCGACTCTGATTGTCCTAACTGGACGCTGCTCATCAAGATATGACAAGTATGCCAGGCAAATCCTAGTAATAGTTCCTTTTGCATTCAGTTTGTTAAGGCCATTTTGGAATATCAGACCAATTTCGGTTATTTCTTGTGGAAAACATTCTCCAATTCGTTCAGACTTCATGTATTGCTGAACCGAAAAATGCGATAATTGAAGCTCTATGGATTTCTCTCCCGTATTGCCACCAACCTGTCGCGTTACGAGAGAGACTAGACTAGAGCAAATTTTCAAAATTTCTCGAGGTTCTGGTAGCCGTAGGTTGGGATCAAACGGAGGATTTCTGATGGGGTTGACTATAATAGCATCAACAGCTTCTTGGATTGTCAAGGGTCGTTCTGAATAAGTAAGGAATTGCAAGATCCTTATTGCGTACGGCTGATAGGTTTTACTAATGCTTCCAAGGATTCGAGCGTACGTTTCCTCCAACGTCCTGGGCAGAGAACTAAGTGATTCCCGAAGCATATCTAGATTCAGGCAATCCTGCAGAATATCAAGCTGGCATGCAGCCCACCGGAACCTGGATACATTGTCAGCGCCGGCCAACCATAAAATCCATAGAGGCCGGAATATAGCAACGCATTATACATTCCATTAGCCTTTTTCATAAGCTCAGTCTCAATTTCATCTCGGACAGATGGTTTTGAGTGCCACCTCTCGAAACGACGATCATTTTCAAGTCGACTGTGGACGTATAGCCGGATATCATGGTCCACAGGACCTTGTTGAATGGAAACGATATTTCCAGGATGCAGCCACTATATTAGTTCTGACTCGATATCTTCTTCTTTCCGACTAGTGGCGAGGAGGTGGAGCCCTGCATGCCCGGAGCGTGCAAGATTCTCCATCCACGAGAGCAAATCTCTCCGTGTTTTGCATTCATCTAAGGCATCTATAATAATTTGGATCTTTGGGACAAATTTTGCCATTTGAATGAATGTATTGGAGAGGGATTCAAATGCTGGTTGCCGGCGACCATCCTCGCAGGATGAAAAAAGCTTTTTAAGCTCATTGCGAGAGTTCTCACATCTAGAAATCAACTGTGCAATGAGTGAGCGGACAAGTTTGTCAAGTGACTGTTTATCAGTATCAGTGAAGTTAAAGAAGAAATCAAGTACAGCATGTGATACGTTAAGTTGCTGCTTGAGATGCGCAATAATTGTTGCGCTGAGTACAGTCTTCCCACACCCTGGAATCCCGTGTAGCCAGAGGTGTTGATATTCTCCAGATTTCCATTGTTTGAATGGTTCGCTCTGAAGGAACCAGGAACCTGTTCCTTCGTGGCACTTCTTTTGCGCTTCGTTCAGGTTGGTTGAGGGATCGGGAGGGCAGAGCCACTTTTTGATCTTGGCAGACTGATTGTCTAGGCTTAAGCTCTCAACAACAGTCCTTGTGTCTGTTGTAATGGAACGAATATCGGCAATATTTTCTGATACTTTAACAATAGTCATTTAAAAGCTCTTTCAGAGGGGCTAGGAGAGAAACTAACTGTCTTCCAGAATATCAGCAGCTTTTCGTGTCTTCTCGAGGTCTTGACTGGGGACGAAATCAAGAAGCTCCTTTGCATATGCAGCTGCTGTTGCCGCAGCATATCGCTGCCATCGGTCACTCTTGTATGAGTCTGCATAATCACATATTCCTCTGATCACAATGCATGGGAAGTTGTTCATCAGGCCTGCAGCTTCCATTTCAAAGCAAATGCATTCATCCCCAATATCCTCCAGGATTTTGTCTCTGTAAGTAGCATCCTTGAGAAGGGTGTTGCCAGAAGCAATGGTACCATAGTGGATTTCAGGGTTTGTTGATTCACGAGGCTCCCGATGAATTTCTTCATGAGAGTCTGAGCTCTTGAATAGCCGATCATTCTCAAACCCCTGGTGCACATAGCCTTGCTTGGCTAATCTGGGATAACGGGATATCGCTTCTTCAAGATACTCGAGCGCTTTTGGTGGCTCGAGCTCATGCTCTGCCTGTTTGTTCGCTAATGCATGAAGAAGAACCTCGGGCGGACTGTTGAGAAAAGCAACGCCCTCCCGCTGTTTTCCGGGTTTCGCTTTGAACAGATCGTACTGGATAACGCCACCACTATTCCCTTGAGGTTGGCTAACGACAACATCACCCAGACGGATGTCTTGGCCTGTATCAGGCCTGGATATACCGGCTCCAATTCCCACAAGAAGGCCGATTCTTATCTGCGGAAAGGAGGCGAGCATTGGCAAGGCAGTTGCTGCCGCGGATGTCGTGCCGTATTTTCCTGCTGCAAGCGATGCTATGACCACGTTGTGCTCACCAATACGTCCCCAAGTATACGAATTCGTATCGCTATGAGACTGGAAAAAATCAAGTGGTTTTTCATGTTTCTCATCAAGCATCGCCGTTGCCGCTGCACGCTCCAGCGGAAGAGCGGCGATCCATCCAACAGTATATAGATCGCGAGACGCCAAGGCCTTGAGTGGAGGCATGACTGGTTGCCAAAAGCGAAGCAACAGCTGATATTAGTCTGATTGTGTTAGATACAATGAAGGTCAAGATGAACTGGATAATTACGAGAACTCAGCCAACCCCGCTTTATCAGAATAGAGCTGAAATATCCCTGTCAAACTGGCCAATAAGAGTTTCGGAGAATGTGTTCCAAAGCTATTTGCTCGGCGTCTGAAAGAGGCTTCAACGACGGCACACAGCTTGCTTCTGGTACAGTATTGCGTTCTGAAAATAAATCATTAGAGTAATTGCTTGGTTTTAGACTCGACAAGATATTTTAATTTGCTTATTGCTGTTTAAAGCAAACTTGTTAATCTACCAAAAACAAACCACTCGCCCGGTTGGTCATGTGTGGAAACGCTTGGCTCGGCGCCATCAGATGAACCTTCGTGGGGACGCTTAAGTGGCCGTGCACGGCGACCAGACAGTATTTCTGCAAGGGTGTCTCTCTATAGCCTCCTCCAAACGATATAGGCAGTGCAACTGAGCCAGCCCCCTGCCTTTGATTCCTTGACCTCTTGATCCTCCTCCCAACTGCAGTCTACGCCTCAAGCAGCTCAAGAAGCTCCGAGACCCATCCATTCATCTGCGCCAACATCAGTATCAACAGTTTGGACGAGACAAATAAAAGCAACTTACCCCAGGAGGCATTTGTAGAATACTGTAATGATCACCATCAGCCTGAATGACTGTCACATTCTCCGCACCCATCAGCTGGTCCCACCCCAGCGGCCCATCCTCTCGATCGTTCGACAGCCAATTCGCGATCCATAGCATCTCAGGCTCCAGGTCCAACTCGCGCAAGTCTTGCCCGCCGGGGACCATCCCACGCCTCGCAGAAACCAGTATAGTTGATGGCATCTTGCGACCCGGTAGCGGCGAGTTTCGGTAGTTCTCAAGCTGGAATCGCGCCGCGGCAATACCCGAGTCATCGAGGCTGACGGAGAAGTCGAAGCCGTCGTCACTCTCCTCTTCCTTGGTGGGCGAGCACTTACTATTGGCTCGACTACTGGCTTCTTTCTTCAAGGCCTCAAGGTTGTCGCTCTGAAGCCCGCGCCTCAGTTCTGGCGGGAGCGTCCAAAACATTAACTCCAGCACGTTATCAGGATACGAGGTCGGCCGGATAGGGCACGCCGTGTCGATCAAAACCAGCTTCTCGACCTCATCGCCAGCCTCTAGAAGCTGGCGTGCCATTTCAAAGCTGACAATTCCGCCGGATGACCATCCGCCTACCATGTATGGCCCCTGGGGCTGCCGACGCTTGATGTCTGCTACGCAGGCTGCAGCATACTCCTCGAGTGTTATGATCTCACTTTCCGAGTCAGGCCTGGGCTTACGCATGGAAGAGGGGCTATTAAGCGCGTAGATCGAAATCGATAATGAGGTCCCCGAGCGAGCCAAGTACTTCCCAAACGCGTTGAATACAGACCCTAAGCCGCGGCCGCCGGGGACAAGGAATAAGTTGCGCTTGTTAGTTGAGGATCCGCGGTGGACGAGTAGAGAGCTTGCATTTGCAGTGCAGGCTCGATTGAGGTCTCTTTGGCTTTCTTTACCTTTCTCCTCTAGGGATGTCTGCTGTTTGGGCTGCGCCTCCGGCGTCGCAAACCCGACAATCACACACATGCTCCGTGATTCCCGACTTCTGCCCTTGGACCAATCTACATGTCCAAAGCCCGCATCCCGCATTGCGGCCTCCCAGACCCAGGGCGCTTGCAGCGGGTAATCACGGCCGTCGTTGTAGAGCCACCAGCCGTCCAAGAGTCCCCAGACCAGGTCATACCAGGGTAACCTTTGAGTAAGCTCAAGGAGAGCCACGCACCCGTCACCTTCGCGCACCAGTTTATAGATGTTTGCTAAGGATTGCCTAATATCGGGAGTAGCGTGGACGCAGTTCGTCGAAATGACAACGTGGTACCGCCCCTGCAAGTGGATGGATGGCGCCTTGGTCACATCTAATATCAAGAACTCCATATTCGCGACGTCCTTGAATGTTGACTTGCTTGCGCGCGCAACAAGCGAGGCGGATATGTCCGTGAAGGTGTATGTGAATGGGAGGCCTGTAGCTTGCAGGAGCGGCACAAGGTGCTTGGTTGTCCCGCCGGTGCCGGCGCCAATCTCAAGGATATGGAAGGGCTCCGGTGGGGAAGCAGAGGATGTAGAAGTATGGCGCCGAATAGCTAATGAGAGGAAATCGCATAGCACGCGATTGGCCGCTCGAAACTCTGGAGCATCACTGTAGAAGCCTTCCAAGAGGCGCCGGCCCTGGTCTGTGCCGAAGAGGAGAGAAACCGGATTGGCTTCACCTGTAAGGCATTCGGCGAGATGGGGCCCAAGATGGCCGAGGAGTCCGTGGGCTGCGTTGCACGTGGGAAAGTCGGTGATCAGCTTAGTGCTCTGCTTCTGGGCGCTGTTATTGTTGGCATCGTCCACGGGTGCTGGACCCCGGATATAGTTGTCTCGTGCCATTCCCTGCTCGACAAGTCCGGCCTCCATTAAGGTCTGCCAAAGGAACGACATTTCTCTTTTGTACTTCGGAAGAATTCCTTGAATAGCAGGCAGCCTCTGCCCTGGAGCAAATGTCTTGATAGAACAGCCGAGCTTGTCAAAGGCTTCGACGATGAAGGCCGCGGCGGTGCACAGCTGCTGGGGGTATACTTTGTCCCAGAAGCCTACAAATCCGGCGGCACTCGCATAGGCATCGAATCGGCGATGCACTTGCAGGAAAGCTTCGTGTAGATACTCTGAGTGTCTTGGCTCTACCTTTGCCGGACCATGTGCTGGACTGTTTGATGCAGACACTGCGACTCCTGAAGAGCCCCTGGCGAGCTGACAGAGTGCGGCCACGTCAAAGGTCTCAGCAAAGTCTACCAGTGAAATATCAACGTTGAGCACTGCGTTCAGATTGCTGATGATTTCTGGTGCGACGAGCGAGTCGACGCCGAGATCCTCGAGATTTGAAGCCATATCAATCTCTGCAGGCGCCAGGTCGAGAGACCTGCTAAGAACCTCGACGACGGTTTGCTCTACTGGATGAGAAAGGGCTCTAGCGGCATGCTGACTGTTCCTTTTCTCGCCGTGTCCTTGAGAAAGAATGATATCACACAGGGTCGCAACATCTGGAATTCCAGCAAAGTCTGCAACAGGGATCTCGACTTCGAACCGGTCCGAAATGCCCAACAGGATCTCAGGGCTCACCAGCGAGTCGATGCCGAGCTCCTCCAGCAATGCCTCTCTAGTAATCTCTGCGGCTGGCATATCCAGCGAACTGCTCAGCACGGCCTGAACGCCGGTCAAGACCTCCTGCTCGCCGTGGCTATTGCTACTAACGTTTTGACCGTCCCCCCTCAACGAGACAGCTACTTGTTCTTCTTGTTGCTGCTGCTCACTCCCACCCGACGCCAGCGCCAGTGACTTAACCAGCGAGCTTCGCGGCACCCTCGTGAATCTAACTCCTCTAGCAGACCAGACCAACTTTCTGCTTCCGCAGTGAAATGCGAAAAGATCCAACATCGCATCCCTGCCCTCCTCCCGCACGAGCCTCGTATACGCACGATACTGCGCGCTGCCTGACAATCGGCTGAGAGCGGTAACAGTCCCTATGCCCGTGCAGATATACGCCATGCCCTCATTTCCTTCTTGCTCGTCAGCGTCGGGAACACCTCGCAGCGAGTGCATATATGCCCCAGCTACCTGCATGAAGTTATCCACCAGCAGCACGTCGTGAGCGCTTTCGTTACCTGTGGGCATCGCGATCTCCCCTGCACACTCGGAGCCCTTACCAACTAGGTACTGCAGTCGTTTATACGCAGCTGAGTATTGGGCCATTGTTGCGAATACTTTGTACACCATTGCTCCGCCTAGACTATCAGTGTCCAGCTCGCTGTGAAGGAGATGGTCCGCGCGCGTCCACAGTTCTCCACCGTCTTCCTCGGTCTCCTCACATACCCCGTTGAGTGGGTTGACCGCAGTAACAACCCCTATGCTGTGGACGGTGCGCCGTTGGTTTTCGTTCTCATTAGCGGCGGAGAAGAGCTCGAAGCGCCACGTGCCCTCTCTTTCCATGTCCTTGGATAGGGCAATCTTCAGTGCGCGCTGCCCACCCATATCCAGCCCCAGAGGCGCCCTAATCTCCAGATCTTCGATGGCAGTTTTGCTCAAGATGTTGTTTGCAGTCATTGTCTGCCTGTCTTTACTCTGAAGTAACAGAACAGCATGGGCAGCCATTTCAAGGTACATCGCGGCCGGGCAAATCGGGGTTCCGACGACAGCATGCCCGCTAACAAGTTTCTGGTAACGGGCATTGCGCGTGTCAATTGTGAATGTAAAGTGTGATTCGGAGCTCGAGTCGGATATCGACTTGTCTCGAACGATATATGGGAAATCTGTAACGCTCTTGTGGCAATGAGGGCATGTACCCGATACCCCGGTATCGTGCCCGGTCACGTCGGCGAGGCCAGCTTGAGAGTTACCCTTAGGACTATGACCGCTGTAATCCAACCAGTGGCAATGCCTCTCAAATTGGTAAGGAGGCAACTCGGCGCAGTACCCCTGCGGCGTCAAGTAGCTCGCCCGCTGGCTCCGGTGGAATGGCCAGAACTGAGCGTTCGCGGTGCCTGCTTTCCATAGCATAGCGGTGGCCTCGACAAGGGAGCGCTGTGGGTCTGTACCGCTGATCGGGATGAATGTATGCTCATGCCCCTGCTGAACCGGGACGGCGCGCGGGGTGAGCGCGTTCTGCGCCATGGCGATGATAGGACTCCCGATGCCAGCTTCGAGAAATGTACACGGCGTGCCTAGGCGGGCTACAATGCGCTGGATGGCGTCTCCGAAGTAGACAGGTCCGCGGGTGTTGCGGGCAATGAAGTTGGACCTGGATCTTGACCCCTGTTCTGTCCAGGGCTGACTGACTTGGCCATTCACTTGCTCTTCTTGGCTTTTGCTTCCCCGATGGCATGACTCGAAAGGCAGCGTTGGCGTTTGAAGTGGAATAGAGGCAGATAGGACGGCACACTCATCCACGATTGCATCTGCCATGTGACAATGGTACGCGTGCATACCGTTCAGCACCTTGAAGCGAAGCCTTTTCTGTGGGGAGCTGGTAGCAAGGGACTTGCATTGCTGTTTTTGGGTTTGCAGGTAGGCGACGAGCACATCTACGTCTTTTGTCTTTCCCGCGACGACATAGTTGTTTGGTCCATTGTAGCATGCAATTTCGAGCTTTACGTCTGGATACGCGTTGAGAAAAGGCTGAAGATGTTGCTCTGGGGTTACATTCATCGCGATGAGGTCTTCTTCTATTGCTACCATGGAGCCGGCGTCGGGGCCCCAGAGCTTCTGGATAATTGATGCACGGCCTGTGAAGCAATATTATCGTTAGTAGAAATAGGAGGGTTGGTGGGACCCAGGCTGCTTTTGAGATTTGTTTCACTGACTAGAGACTAGTTAGCTTAAGGTTGGTATAATAGTTCATATATCACATACCCTGTCACAAGCTTCATACCAGCTTCGAGCGAGAGAGCCCCCGAGACGGTCAGTGCCGCCCATTCACCAAAGGAGTGGCCGCAGATAGCCTGAGGCGTTATCCCAGAATCGATCCATGACATGGCACAGGCGTACTGTAGAGAGAAGAGGGCTGCATGGCGGAGGACGAGGTCATCGTCGTCGTTACTTTGGATCCCAGCAAGTACTGCAGGAACCGGGCTGGGTAATCCGAGGCAGTGCATTGCTTGCTCGCACTCGTCTAACCGCGAGCGGAAGAGTGAGGACGAGTCGTAGAGAGACCTAGCTGACGGGGTGGTATTTCCGTTCTGGCCGCTGAACAGCAGCACGATGGGCTTTGAGACGGCGACACAGGTCTCTGGACTGCGAAGCTGGGATTGTAGATCGTCCACTGCTTTCTTTAGTAACTATTATCGGAATATAATGTGAGTATCCCTTACTGGAGGATGCTGTTGTGCTGAGGATATATTTAAACCGTCGACTCTTCTTCGTTGCAAGGGCAAAGGCCAGCTGGGCTAGAGTTATGTTGTTACGGTTCTCGCTGACAAAGTCCGCAAGTCTGTCGCAGTAGGCCCGAATACTGGGCTCAGAGGTAGCCGAAATGAATACCGGCCACGCAGATGACTTGGGTATCTCAGACGATGCGGATTCTGTGCTGAAAGTCCGGGCTGGTGGAGGTGCAACGACAGCAGCAGCGTTACTCCCCGACGCACCATAACTGTTCACTAGGGCTAGTCGCAAACTGTCATCGTTACTCCACTCTGTGAGCGACGTTGCAATGGCCATGCGATTGGGTCCAAGAGGCAGAATGCTCGGGTTCAAATTCTTGAATTGCACCTGTGCAGGGATCCTGCCGTGCTTCATCATGAGCAGGACCTTGATTAGCGAGATAACACCAGACGCTGCCTCGGAATGACCGATATTGGCCTTCACTGCGCCAACGTGGAGCACAGATTTCCTGTCCAATCCACCCATGACCTGTCGGATGGCCTCCATCTCGACGGGGTCTCCCGCGCGTGTGGCTGTCCCATGTGCTTCGACGTAGGATATATTGCTAGGACGGACCTGCGCACGTGCAAGTATATCTCGATACAATGCCTTCTGGCTCTCGAGGACTGGGTTTGTGATGCTGGTGTTGTTGAGGTTCTGGTTGTTGCCGGTCGAGAGGAGCACACCCTGAATCTCATCCCCGTCCTCGAGTGCTCTGCGCAGCGGCTTGAGGACAACAACCCCCACGGCCTCAGCGCGACAATACCCGTCCGCTTGTGCGTCGAACGTCTTGCAGGCGCCTGTCGGGCTAAGGAAGCTACCCGCGCGCAGAGCTTCGAACAGAGCCATGTTTGAAATCAGGTTCACGCCGCCCGCGACAGCCTGCGTACACTCGCCTACTTGGAGAGCACGGCAGGCCTGGTGAATAGCTACCATTGACGACGAACAGGCAGTGTCAAGGATATGCGAGGGTCCAGTCCAGCCAAAATAGTGACTCAATCGGCCTGCGACAAAGGAACGCATCATCCCGCCCCCGGTGTAGGGCGAGGGCGGGTGGGAGGCCTGGTTGAGCAGGTAGTCTGGAGCGTTCATGCCGATAAAGCAGCCGGTCGTAGTCAGGCTGTCCTCGTGGGTCTCTGGGGCAGCATCAGCCCAGCCGGCGGCTTCGAGCGCTTGATACGTGGTTTCGAGGAGCAGGCGCTGGTGCGGATCTAGGGCTGTTGCTTCGCGCTTGGACTTGTCAAAGAACTTATGGTCGAAAGACTGAATACCACCAGGCAGGAAATTTCCCCATAGCTTCTCTTTCCCTTTCGTTTGCCCTCGTGCTTCTGGGAATCGTGCCGGATCAGGCTCACGCACCGTGCTCTTGCCACCCTCGAGGGCCTGCCAGAGCTTGTCTGGAGTGTCCCCTGCTGCTGTCCGACATGCCATCGCCACCACTGCCACGGCGTGCTCTGGATAGTCGTAGAGATGGCCGCTGTGAACATGCCCCTTGTTCGACCGCCGCGGTGTGATGTTCTTCAGCATCGGATGCCGCAGCGGCTCGTTGTCTTCAAGCTCCAGTGCGCGCACCACCGCCACCTGGCCGGTATTGAGGATAAAGATGCGTTCCCAAGCCAAAAGAGCCTCCTCTCGACTGATATATGCAATGCCCCTCTCTTTCATCCCCTTTGCGACCATGCGAATGACGGACTTGCTCTGCGCGGCTAGTCCCACGCCGCGCCAGGTAGTCCATTGAATCGACGTGGCGTTATCGCCCTCGCGTCTTCGCTGGATTGCTAGCCCGTCCAAAAATGCATTTGATGGCGCATATGAAAGCTGTCCAGGAAACCCGACCAACTGGCCAACTGACGATATCAGAACGAAGAAATCCAGGGTGCCCGGTGGGAAGAGTGCATCGAGGCTCAACGCGCCTCTAACCTTGGGGCTGAGGACATCGGCCATCTTTGCCGGCGTGCAAGTTTCGAGCGTATGGTAGCCTGCAATTCCGGCTGCATGAACGACGCCCTTGATAGCTGGGACTTGGAGTCTGGCGATCTCTCGCCTCAGCGTGGTCTCTGCGTCGCGTAGACTGAGATCGATAGCGAGAACATGGACAGCAGCACCTTGGGCCTTCAGCTCTGCGATACGAGCAACAAGGCTCCCATCGCCCTGGGAACTAACACTGTTTCGAGCCACGAGGAGAAGATGACGAGCACCGTGCTCGACCATCCAGCTCGCGATCTCCAGACCGACACCCCTTGTCCCGCCTGTGATCAGATACGCCGCCTCTGCATTCAGACGCAGTGATCTCAGATTCACATCACCAGCTCCATTACTCGGAGAGAATGAGAAGGGTCGCAGAGCCGCAATCAATGGCACGCCTCTTTGCTCATCCCCGTTTCGGCAAGTCCTCACAACGTCAAAACCCAGCGCGTACTTGATGGCTGACAACGGGAAGCCCATGGACTTTTTCTCCGTCTCGAAAAGGCCGCCGAAGATTTCAGGTATTTCCATCTTCAGCACCCGTGCCAGTCCATAGAGAGGGGCGTAGCTCAGCTCGCTAACCGCGCTGTGCTCATCCTTTGCCACCAGCGAAAACAGTCGGACCTTGCTCTCTCCCGTAGTGCCAGTGCCAGTGGAAGTTTCATTGGACCAATTCTTCTGGTGGTTCTCAGATACCAACAACTGGGCGATCGCAGTTAGACTATTACAAGAGCTGACGACCGCATCGTAGACCTCTTCCCGGGTGCGGGCTACGTGCGGGATGTGGATGACGATAGTTGACGCCGCAGTCTTGGGTGTCAGCAGTGGGATGATGTCGGCTGGATTCGTGACCACTGTAGCAGCATACCCTTCGCTGGCGAGCTGAGTGCCGTACGTGGATATTATTTCCTTTGCCTGTGCTGTTGTTTCCCTGACCACGAAGATGACTTTTCTGAAACTGAGCGGCTGCTTGGATAGTGTGGCAGCCGTCCATTCAATTTTGTGAAGGAGGTCGGTGGCACACATGGTTGTGCAGCTGGTACCCAAGTATCAAACAAGGGCCAGGTAGCGGGGATAAGGTGTAGAAGAGGATTCTCTTGTTGTTGTGTAGGTCTGGAAGCCAAGTAACATAGATAGGGTAGCTGTCTTGACGCCCAGGAACTGACTAAAACACGGTCTCACACATTATATATGCATGTTCGACAGGCCGTACAACATCGATAGCAATTGTGGACTCCCTATCGAGTTGAGATCGCAGTGATTTGATCGCCATGCAGCCATATGTTGTCAAGCACCGACATATTATCATACCAATCAGGGGCGGTAGAACAGAGCTGAGTCTTCTCTGTTGCCCACGTGATCGGCCTCTATACACTAGAACACAGGACATGCACTTTGTAAGTGACAGATTCACCTGAGTAGTTCCTGTACCGAGCCCAAAAGTGTCGCTCTATATGCCCCGCACTATATTATGGGTGACCAGCCTGGGGAGAATCGGCCATCCCGGTGTCAATACTGGTGTATTAGGTCTCGTCATGTTGTGCAGTTGCGTGTTTGCATCCTGACTGACCTGAACTGCTTCTGTGCCCAGGTCTTTCCGGAGTTAAACAGGAGAGATTGTGGCAGGATCAGGATAGGAAGAACCCATTGCCGCCTGGCCACCGATTGAGGTGCCTGTGAGCGAAAGACACCGACGCTCCTGCCGTGCGACGGGCTGTTGATGACTGCGGTCAATTTGTTTTTTTACCCTACGATGCCTGTAATAAGCCGGCGAGGAGCCCCGGCTCGGTTTGTGATACTATGACATGCTGGGGACGCCAAATTTGGGTTTTCCCTCTTGTCTGCTCTTTCATGCGCTGCCTTTGGGCTCGTTGAAGTGGATCCCACCGTATGCACAATCAATCTTCTTTCGCCTCGGGCACAAATGGCAGGAATCCGGGGCCGAAGCTGAAGTGGGTACGATAGTTCTTGATGGTTCGCGCTACACTGCAGTCACACGGTGGTTCCTGTCATTTCCCTATTGCTGCATTGTGTGCTTGGGGCGTGCGCCGAGTAAGAGATGTAACTAGTCGGACTCGACCACAAGAGGCGGTTTGATGCACTGATACCTAGGCCGGGGATACCCTCAGGCATGATCCTTGTCCTGTTCAGTGTACCAACAGAAGATAACACTCTCAGCAAGAAATTTATCATCATCAACGACAGCAACTGCCGCCTCGGCTGGCATCATGTGAAAAGCAGGCCATCGAGCATATGCATACGTGTGATGAGTTGCATACAGATTGCACAGCATACTAGGTACTAGTCGTCTGGAAGAACGCGGAGGGTTTGCTGTATTACCCCCGGTAGTGTTGGATTTAGAATGAAGTGACGCCATAGAACAGACAACCAAGGAAAGATATCGGATGGTATTCTGACATTGGACGGGAGCCATTGGATAATGAAGCGATGTGGAGAGCAGGCCATCAATCATATGCATAAGTGTGACGAGTTGCATGCAGAATGCACAACATACTAGGTACTAGTCATCTGGAAGAACGCGGAGGGTTTGCTGTATTAACCCCGGTAGTGTTGGATTTAGAATGAAGTGACGCCATAGAAAAGACAATCAGGGAGAGATGTCGGTCTCATGGCAGGACCTAACACGTGCTATTGTCAATATTTAAGGTGGAAATTGAGCACGTCGGATGGAATTGAGATTCAAGTCAAGAAAGCAAGACCTTTCTGAGGATCGTCAACATGAAGACCTCCGCATACCTCAGTGCACTTCACCTCGAGAGGAACATGTCCACGACGGACTGGGCCGCCATTTACCTGTTCATTTCCTTGACCTCGCTTTTTGCTGTATGGGCGTGGCGGATCTTTGCTGTACCGCCGGAACTACGACATCTCCCACGTGTGTCCATACCCAAGCTCCTTTGGTCATATGCAAAAGCAGAGCCAGAAGATGTCAGAACCAGAAAGCTGATTTTGCCATTCATGGAGGACGGAGAGGACGTCGTGCTCGTCTGGGCTTTTGGTCGTTGGATTATTCATATCATTAGGGACCAGGTACCAGAACCCTTACTACTATGCTCCATTATCCACCCCTCCCCCTCGTCTGCGGCTTGCTCTATGAAGAACACCTGGTCTAACGCTTTATGCTAGGTAGCAACAAGTATGCTCAAGGACATCAAAACCTTTCCCAAAGAACGCCCACCTGACGGACTGTTGTTGTGGCGACTCGTTGGTAAATCCGGTATCGCCATGGACAATGGCGCACTCTGGAAACAAGAGGCGGCTATTGTCCGCGGCGGCTTTGACAAACACCTGCCAATTGAGATATTTAATTCGTTATCACAGGCTGTAGTTGAAAACATTAGCAAGTCCGAGGGACGCGGAGACTGCATCGACTTCTGTGATCTCAGCCGTAAATACGCGCTGGATGTTGTAGGCACCGCGCTCCTGGGGATGAATCTTGGTTGCTTAAGGGAAGAACCGGAGTTTGTGTCTGTGTACAACAGCATCATGACTGGGATTGCCAGTCCTCTCTATCTTCTGTTTCCGTGGCTGGAGACTGTTCTACCGAGACGGGCCTTGCAGAAGAAGATTGATTGGTTTCGAGCGCAGGTCACTGGTAGCTTAGCAGAGAAGGAGGCGACTCCTGCAGCGAAGAGGGACAGCGACATGATGACGACGTTGATTGAGAGCAACCCGCCACTGAGCCAGGAATTACGTGTGAATACCGTGATCAGCACCTTCACTGCGGGCCATGAAACCTCCACCGGGTCGATAGCCTCACTGGTTTACTACCTGGCCAAGCATCCCAGAATCCAAGAGAAATGCCGCCTCGAAGTGCAGCAACAGGTCTCGCGAATGAACGAACCAACGCAGGAGGATCTTAAACGGCTACCCTACCTTGACGCTTGCATCAAAGAAGCTCTTCGAACCAATAGCCCTACGGCGTTCCTTATCTCGCGCGTGGCTACTCAGCCCGTCAAATTGGGGAAACATCATATTCCACAGGGAGCATCTATAACGGTCAATATCCATGCCATCCACCATGATCCAGCAGTCTATCCAGAGCCCTACACTTTCCGCCCAGAACGCCACCTAGAAGATTCTGGTGGTGTCTCTGACAGAACCGCACATTTTCTTCCATTCGCGCGCGGTCCCAGACAGTGTCCGGCGCGTGTTTTCGCTTACTACGAACACCGTACCTTGTTAGTGGCGCTGCTTGCCAACTTTTGTTGGTCTTTGCCTCATGATTCTCGCCACTTGCCAGAAGTACAAAATGCCCTCAGTTCGTTTTCTATGGTCGTTCCCAAGAATCTGATGCTCCGCTTCGTGCGCCTCGAGCAAGACTCTCTTCTCCCTATAACAGATGATTTGGGTGGCCTTGGTCTCGTGCTGTCTGAGATGGGCAAAAATACTATGAGACAATTCAATGATTCACCTACCTCCAGACACCAAGAGGTGGAAAGTGGGCTTGTCGGCACGCTGCCAGGTTGGAAATGGCTTTCAGACACACAACCCCAAGAGGGACTTCATCCCCAATTGATGCGTGATGTTCTGCAATGTGCAAGGATATACAACACAATACGCCAAGGCAAGCCCAAAGAAGTGCTTAAGGGATTGAGAATGACCATTTCCAACCCCAGTGACCCCAAGGGCCTAACTAGCATCGGCCCCAAGACGCTAGGAGGTACCGCCTGGAAGGCTAACACGACCTACTCTGCCCTCTTGGACGAGGGTGAATGGAACGGCGGCGGGTTCCCACCCATCGGCCCATGCACACTCTTCATCTATCTCGGTCTACAGAAGAAGATCATCTCTCGAGCAGACGCACCTGACTGCGCTTCACTACAGATGCTCAGCACTGTGGATTATGATTTTGACTTTAACGAGGCAAATAAGTCCGGATTCAAGCGCGCTATCGACGTAGCGCGTAAGGCACTTAAGCTCAAGGACGACCGGAACTCGGCGGCTCTGACTGGAGCCACCCTAGCCGCTATGCTCAGCTTCGATTTGCAAAAGGAGGTCCGCCGCATACAGCAGGCGTGGTGTGTGGGCAAGTACGGCGCAACGAGCCTGGGTCCTGCAGATATCGCTCCTGGGGACTGGGTATCCGGGACGGTAGCTGATTGCGCTGGCTTGTGTCCTTTCGGATACCAGAGCGAGGCAGAGTACATTAAGAGCAAGACCGGTATGTTTGCAGCAATGGTGCTTGCCAACACCCATGATCTGTTGTACGACATCGGGAGCTCGAATCGGATGTCCTCGGTCATGTACGCGCACGCGGCGGGCCTCGCCAAGGACGACCTGCACTGCCTTTTCGTTCGGACGGCGATAGATCAGATCGCACACAGAGTCTCTCTGTTGACTGCTGATAAGACGCCCCTATATGGGGACAGTGCTCTCCTGGTTACTGCAGCCTGGGCGCCTTTCAACGGCCGCTACCGCACATGGGAGCGCGTTGTTAAATACCACCGGCAATTAACTCACTCGTCCCATGCAAAAGCCAAGCTCGTGCTAGCAAACTCACAAAAGGACGTGGTACTCAATAATCTGGGTTTCAAATCTGACTCGGCAGAGAACTTATGGCAACGGGCACTCGATCCAAGCTCGCTCGCACATGTCCAGCCCCGAAGGACGAAACCCTACACCGCACAAGCAACTTCAGTATCATGGGACTCTGTCCTCCAAGCCCCAGGGGTCCCAGCACCAGCCCTCTGCAAACCCTGCCAGCACAGCTTCGCCGCCATGATTGATTCAACCCCCGTCACAATCTCCTCAGCCATCCCGCTAGCGCCAGAGATCACCAACTCAGCTGCCCTTGGCGCAGCCGCTCGAATTGCGCTTGCTGGACGATGGGCAATGACGCCAGAATGCTGCGCGACGTGTAGCGCGCAGATAGGTCATTGGGCGGATCGGGTAGCGTACATTGTTCTTGTTCCCCTAATGCAGTCGGAGCCTGTCTTGTCGCCGGCTATGTGGTTGTTGGAGTGCTATGCCGTGTGGTGTACAATTGCGTCTCCAATCTCTGTAGCAAGTATCCTTTCTGGATTCGATCTTCTAGGCGAGTTTGAGTATATTGAGGGGGCCATGGGAAATCGGGATGTTGTTGATTGTTAGATGGGCCTGGTTGTGTATGTTCTTCAACTGTTGTTGAGGTTGTATTAACCTATATTTTACTTCCCGTCAACAACTATACCTCTCCCCGATCATCCTGCATGATCACTAAGCTCTGCGAAATGGAATAATTACTGCTTATGTTCCACACCTCCGGAGCAATGTACCCACATACCGAGCAATTCTATAGACACTTAAGGGAAACCTCGGCAACTGTCCTCTTGGACGAAAAGCGTACCGGCTTCCGAATTCAACAAAATTATCCTGGCACCTGCTTTCGATCGCGATTGGGCCCTATCAACGTTCCGTCACCTGTGGAGGTAATATCAAACTACTTCGGAGAAATATTATATTACCTTCTGTTGAGTTTCGTCCGGTCCATACGTCGACAGGGTGTGGAGATCAGGGCTTCCAGTTGCCAGCTATGAAGGTAAAGCTGAAGGAAAGTCGCTGAGCGGCCATCAATCATATTTTCAACATGCTAATCCTGCCGCGCGAGACTGTTTGAGTTCGCAGACGGGCTGGGACTCCCAGGCTCATTCCATCTATCATTGCAACACTAAATGGTGTAGCCGCCGCATCAAGCAACGTCCATACATCAGAATCTAACAGTTCACTTGTTTGTAGGATTTCTGTGGAAACTCTGGAACTCCTGTTTCCGGATTCGGCCCGACGTGGTGCCGCTTTTTGCTGAGGGAGTGGCTCCGGGCTGTGGGGTGAGCGTTCAGGTGCCTGCACGGAGTGTTCAGTGAATGCTCCCAGACGCATCCGGGACTAACCGGGACAAAGCTGGGTGATCAAGATACTCGACATGGATTTGCAAGGAGGGACTGGACTCCTTTATGCCATAGCGAAAGACATTCATACCGCGGTTGCCAAATTTCTTGACCTCTAGTGGAGTACGAAGTACGCTCCTACTCTGGTAGACCGCTCAAGTCTTTTGCACGCGGCGGCTTACCGTGGTGCGCTTTCAACGGTAAAGCTCCCCCTGGATAGAGGATTCAACCCTCAGCAAAATAACGAGGTCGGAAGAACTCCTCTGTGTTTCGCCATCAAGCATTGCCACGATGACATTATCAAGATATTGTCAAAAGGGATATCTGACGTCAGCAACGTCTTTACCGATCACAAGATACCCCTCACCCCTCTACATGGCGCTTGCATGCACAAGCAACCCCTCACTGCCAGACTGTTTTCAGAGTTCGGTGATGACCTACATGCAAAGGATACCGAGGGCTTCAGCCGTCAACTACATCTATCTCATGAAATCAAACCATACGTTTAACACACCTGCAAGCCGCTCGCGAATGGTAGATTCAGGCACGTTAAATGTCCTAGCAACCTTTTTTATTTTTTGTATCTTTCCTGTTTCTATTGCAGTAATTGCCATCTGCATGCGGGATTCCTTAGATAGAGGCATTTTATGAAGAAATAGTAAAGAGGTGACGCGTTGAAGAACGCTGACATGGGGAAGCAGCAGAAAGGCGCGGTTCGCCCGTAAGCGCGGCTCGCCCGTGGATTACGTTATAGCGAAGTATGCACACTGCGTGACACTTGTTATATCGTACAAGGCCTGCAGGGCTTGCTTGCTTGTTATACTTGTCAAGCTCTATTGGGCATGTCTGGTATTGAATATCTTTCTTCCTTACTGTTATATTATGGCTGTGTCGCGCCAGGTTGATTACTGACAGTTTCTGATACTCTTGTAGCAGCCTACTACTCTACTACTCTGTCGACCGTACGACCTGCCTATTTAGGATATCGGATTGACGACCTCCGATCACCGAGGTTTATGCAGAAATTTTCTGATATTGCCACCGTTCAAAAGTTATGTCTCTTCTAGTTGCCGTTTCCGGCTAGATTGCTGATTATTATCTGTGTATTTAAACCACCGTTTGCAGCTAGATTGAGAAATCAGACCTTCATTCTTTGATCTTATTAGGGGTTGATATCGAGTAATTTACACCTAGGCTGACCCCCATAATGTTTTCCAAGCCCTAATTTAAAAAGACAAATCCGCCTAGTGTCTAGAAAAGTGGATCCTAAAGTGGAAAGAAAGTTTCGTATCGAACCTATAATGTAACGGAAAACTTATTATCCCATAAGTCACGATGAGGGGAGTACCCGCCTTCCTAGATAGCCACACCTTTCGCATACCTTATGTATAGTCGAGACACTCATTGGCAATCTGATATGGAAAGATATGGTATGTGTTAAACGTATGGTTCGATTTCATGAGATAGATGTTCCTCTATCTCGAAGGGGACGGACCCACAGAAGAAGCGGGATCGCTGACTAAAGTATGAGTAATCACTAGTAACGCACCTTAATGGCGACAACACCTTGATATCAGGCCATGCGTGCAACAGTATGGTAGACGGTGGATGAAATCCAATTATTAATTTGACCATCAGTGATACCCAAGTTCGCCTGCGGAGGCCGCGAAGTTGTCATTAATCATCTATCAAAATATTCGGTCTAACGGCCTGCGGGTCAATTATGAATTGCCCCAGATCTGAAGACCAGCCTCGGCATGGTTGATAATACTGTCGCTAGAGCCCGGGGCCACTAATTTCCTGTCTGCCCCTGCTCAGCGCTGATTGGTACAGGTTATATAGAATGTTTTTTTTAGGGTGGCAAATCACCAAGTATATAGAGACCGTGGCCCCCAAGGCCCCGTTTAATAGAGTGATTAGAGGATATAGTGAGTTGGAAGATGGTCAAGAAGCACCTGGAAAAATAGTATGCAGGACAGGATGAGACTTGTTAATTCAACCACAAAAATGTCAAGCGGCCTGATCTATGGCCAAGAACCACATTATTGCCACTGGTAACCGCACATGTCGCCCGAAAGTCTGGTGGAAGCCAGATCAAACGCTGCTTGTTGCGAGTCACCCATTTCTCATGTATGAATATTTCATTCTCTGGCCGTTCAATGGAGAAGTTGCAAGTTTGGTGGTTCAAAGAAAGTGAACCGCGGTCAGTCTTAAGGCAGCCATTATCTGAGAAGGAACATGCGGTTACTACTATGTCAAGATGATGCTTATCCTTCTCGAGCCCCGTGGCCGGATCCCAGAGCCGGATTGTCTTATCAATAGAAGCGAATGCGAGCGTCTGCCCATTAGGCGAGAAGGCCACTGCGTTGACCCAGTCCTGATGGCCTTCTAGGACCTGTTTCTCGGCACCAGAGGCCACGTCCCAGAGCCGGATTGTCTTGTCAATGGAAGCAGACGCGAGCGTCTGCCCATCAGGCGAGAAGGCTACTGCGCTAATCCAGCCTTGATGGCCTTCAAGGACCTGTTTCTTAGTACTAGAGGCCAGGTCCCAGAGCTGGATTGTCTTGTCACTAGAAGCAGACGCGAGCGTCTGCCCGTTAGGTGAGAAGTCCACTGCGTTGACCTGGCCCTGATGGCCCTTTAGAACCTGTTTCTCGGTACCAGATGCCGCGTCCCAGAGCCGGATTGTCTTGTCAATGGAAGCGGACGCGAGTGTCTTCCCATCAGGTGAGAAGGCCACTGCGTTGACCTGGCCCCGATGGCCTTCTAGGACCTGTTTCTCGGCACCAGAGGCCGCGTCCCAGACCTGGATTGTCTCGAACGCGAGTGTCTGCCTGTCACTTGAGAAGGCCACTGCGTTGACCTGGCCCCGATGGCCCTCTAGGACCTGTCTCTCGGCACCAGCGGCCGCGTCCCAGAGCCGGATTGTCTTGTCATTGGAAGCGGATGCAAGTGTCTGCCCGTCAGATGAGAAGGCCACTGCTTTAACCCGGTGCTGATGGCCCTCTAGGACCTGTTTCTCAGTACCAGAGGCCGCGTCCCAGAGCCGGATTGTCTTGTCACCGGAAGCGGACGCGAGCGTCTTCCCGTCAGGTGAGAAGGCCACTGTATTGACCCAGTCCTGATGGCCCTCGAGGACTTGCCTACATGGATGCCAGGACTCCTGCATCACATATACCTGTTCTATGAAGTTGAACCGCTGATTCCAATAAAGTCTTTTACTCCAGCTTTTTTGAGGACAAAAGACAAGGGCGGTACTATACGCTTGTAACGGTGCCTCTTGTATTATCATAGCATTAGCACTTGCAAACCTTTTGCCTTCCTCAAAGATAGCCTGATGCTGGGTATGTCGAGCTGAAAGCTTCTTAAGGCTCAAGATCCCGTGTTGGAGCTCGCGAATAAGGCCAAGGCTTTCTAACCAGTGCAGGAGATGATGCTCGAAGAATTTAGATATTTGATATTCTGATGCTTCAGGCTTCTCCGGTGGCGTGGAATTGATAAAATGGTCCAACCAATATGTGCAACTGTATCGCAGGTCAAAGAGCGGGTCAGGACATGGGCGAAGGGTCGCGATTTCAGATACTGGAGCTCCTGGATTATCAAGATTGTAAATGTTGTATCGTAGTTTAGCTGAGAGGTTCTGCAAAGACTCGCGAAATATTCTGTGGTGTATTGCAGAGGGCCCAGACGGAAAAATGGCAGCTGCTACCTTGGCATCACCAAGGTAGTCTTTAGCAGATTGATGTATCAGGTAAACATAGTCATCCCGAATTGTAAGAAATGATCCACACATGCCAACAATATCTTTCAGATCGTCCAAGCCGTATTGTTGCTTATGCAAGCCAGCTACAAGACATAATTCGTGCAAGTGAAGCGGTCGGTAACCGAGCGTCACAATTGAGAGGATCAATATGCATAATTCGCGGTCTAGGCCTTGGAAAAGTTGTATCTGTTGAAGCATTCGATCGTAGAGTGGAGTTAAGCCTCGGGGGATTCCCTCCAACAGCTTAACCATTGCCATCGAACGCCGGCAGTTCTGCATTTCTTGAGCCACCAGGGCCACCCATAGGAATGTGCCATCGGACTTTCGAAGCAGTTCTTCCTTAACCTGTTCCAAGAGGATTCCATTGCGCTGGAGTGCTTTTAGCCGAGATACTTTGTGATTAATATATGCTGCAACGGCATCAGATACATGATTGGCATTTAGCTCAAGGCTGAGCTTGGTTTCCTCATTGCCGAACTCTAGTTCTTGCTCAATATCCTCCCTATTTCGGCTGGAGACAATCCACTTCACCTGGGCAGCTGGCATGAACCTGGTCTTTGCAATAAGCTTGAGCAGATCAGATAGACCAGTTTCGCACTCGTCAAGAGCATCAACAAGTAGCAAGGTCGTAGCTTGCGTGGAATCTTGGATAATGCTCTCAAAAATCGCAGATAAGCTGTAAAACGTATTTCCCTTTTCAAACAGTTTCGGGTCGGTGTCATATCTTTTTCGCAAATGAGAGATCAAATGCGGCTGTTGCTGGATTATCATATAGATCAAACTCCGTAGGACACTGGTGGCATTGTTTAATTTGGGATCTGTTGCTTGGCAGAGGAAGTAGGCTATTGATTGTGAGGGCTGCGACTGGTCTTGGAGTAATAGTTCATTTACTATTCCAATCATGAGCATGGTCTTGCCCTTGCCAGGATCTCCCTTGATCCAAAGCAACTGGCTCTGAGAACTGCTATGCCATTTCCGGAATTCAGCATTTTCCAAGACCCATCGAAATGAGTCATTTAGTAAGCCGCCCTTTGTGGCCTCCATGCGTCGTCGCTCGGCTTCTGGATCGGTAACCAGCAAATTACGCAGGCAGGCCTTGTCTTCATCCGTGAAAACTAGTCTAGTTAGTCATCAGAAGAGATGCGTAATAGGACGAAATGACAATTACCTGATCTCATACCTACGAAGCGTGCAGACTTCGGGGTTATTTCCTCCAATACTGCCTTCGCAAACGCCGCTGCCATCACCGCTGCATAAGGCTGCCAGTCTTTATTCTTCCGCTCGTCGCCATAATCACAAACCCCTCGAATGGTTCCCACTGGGATCTCGTTCAAGACACCGGCAGCCTCCATTTCTAGGCCAATTATATTGTACTTGTCTCTCATTGTATCCCGATCTCGGTAACTTTTCAGCAGCCTATCGCCGGACCCAATCGGTCCGTACCATACACGCGTGCGTTCAGCGTCCGGTCGGCGTTGCCGTGGAACTGGTTGGTCACTACCAGATAGATAAAGAAAGTCATTTTCCTGCCCCGGGTCTGGAAACTTCGTGGCTGTCTCTGCTATATTTCTGTAGTAGCCCAATATCACTTGGCTGTCTCGCTTTTCCGCCTTGAGTTTACCAATTGCGGACCCTACAATGCGTTGTGTTTGAGGCAGGGAATGTCCGTTGCACAGCAACTCAAAGTCATCGCCTCCCTTCTGTTTTCCCAGTCCGTAAGGTACAATTGCTGGAGAACCTCCGCTAGGAGGACAATAAGCCACAATAACATCGCCTAATCGAATATCGCGCGGGGGCGAGCATGAAAGGTTCGGGAGTCCCGCAGCAACACCCACGAGAAGCCCAAACCATAGGTTTGGGAAAAACTTTCTGATGTGGCTTGCGAGGGACGCGGCAGAGTTTGTGCCGTACCGTTGGCCAGCAGCAAACGTGGCGATCACGACATTATGCCCGTGGATCTCACCCGCGTGGAATAAATAGTCATCCCTAGGGCCGACTGGAAATCCTCCTGTATGCGGTTTATCCAACATATGCAAGGCAGCTTGTACCTCGATCTCAAGTGGAGCGATCCATGCGACGGTGTAGAGGTTCGGGTCGAGGGTGGGCATTGTGGGCTCAGCTTGGCGGTGAGTCAACTTGCAGTTTTGCTTTGGAGGGTAAGAACACAAAGCCGAAGAGGTTCAATCAAGGAACTGAAGTGGGGTATCACTCAGACGCAGAAGCAACGGTCCGATCGATACCCGGAAGTTTGACTGGTTTGCACGTTCTGCTCCATCTGGGATATTCGATGCAAACAAACCAAACACCACTGTGCTTCCGAACCTGGAAATCTGTCAACATCTTGACTTCGCCTGCAGCTCACGAGCCGCTGCTGCATACTGTACCTGAGGCTCTTCCAGTCCAACAGATTGGTGACAACCCGTGGTGTCCTTTTTTGGCTGTATAAGCTCCTTCCTGCTTTTTGATAATGCTTGGTCTCGTGTTGCTAGACGACTGACAAAGCTTAATATATTCAATGCTGACGTCTCAACTCAAAGGATTTTAGGCTGTAGTACCTGCTCCCTCGGCGATGACGGATAGCCTCTTTATCTATGATGCCTCACATCCTGGAGAATCATGGGACGATGATTCTCGGTACGGCCCCACCCCAGGTAATTTCGGCCGTTCCACCGGATACTCTCCTAGCCCCTCCCCGCATCATGCCTTGCCACAACCGCCACAGAATCGACTCGGATTCCTCCCATTGGCTGAATGGGAGAGAGGAGGCGAATATGATCAGCAGCTACCGCGATATGTTTGCTACACAGTCAAGTGGAAACTGCTGCTCAATAATAAGCCGGTGGGTAATGTGATTGAGAAAGACCTGGTCGTAGCCCCCAGTGGGTATGGGGAGAAGTATCTAAAGCGGATCTTGACAATACAGTGCAAACGAAAAGGAAGCCCAACCAACGGGTTCGATCTGAAAGTACAACCATCAAGGTCGAGGTCGATGATCGAAAGCAGTGTCCGCTGGAACAGTTTGACAACGCGACCAACATCAATTAGATGCCCGTGGAGAAACAACTATGTAAATAGAGCAATCTGCTTCGTATTGCGAAAAAGCTTACTTCAGTATCGCCTTTAGCTATAGGCAGGATGACAACAGGCGTAACCCAGCGCCGACCAGGAAAGGCGACAAAAGAGGTCATGCGTCTACCACAAACATAATGCTTGCCGAGCGTGGTGCATACATTGCTGAAGAAGAAGAGAGAACTGGGCGACCCTCTGCGTGGAATGCTATGTATGAGCTCATGCAATACAATGTCCGCTCATGCCAGCTGAACTCTGACTGGTGCTGGGAGGGCCCAAAGGACAGCAAACACTACAAGTTCAGACTCTAGATATAGGCCAGGCTTCTCAAGAAGATGATCACATAGAGCTTCCAACATAACAGGTGCAATTGGTCTTTTTCGGCCAACTCGAGTTGGTGGAGCTCTTGGAGAGCCAAAAGCACGAAGGTGGAGCGAATATATTTAACCGCTTGCTTGCTACACTCGGCAGCACAAGCAGTCTTTGAGATCGACATGCCACTATTTGTCATATCACAGATAAGCCGTATCTTTGACAGCGACAAACTTGTGCCATGTCTGTATTCTGTTTATAGCAAAACTTACCGGATATGAGCATCGCCGAGGACGCTCGGCGCTTCCCGTTGCGCGCGTGCTAGGTAGTGTATGTACCAAATGACTGTATCTTTATCGGCCCTTTCGCTAGTAGTTGTATTGTTTGAATGCCTTGGCAGCTCTCTCACTCTTCATGGACTCTCAATGGTGTCGGCCGAAAGAGGAAGGCAGCCGGGCTTAGGGCGCGGGGAATTGTTCGCCCTGCGTCCACGTCACATGATCCACCTCGAACGCCGAAAAGGAGTGACGGGAGTGACACACCTTCTCTCCCCACCGTCGCCCCCTTCGACGCTCATGAATGAATTCATATCTCCTGAACAGGGCTCTTGGGTCCATCTCCCCGCCCGCCTTCTCTTCCGCCCAGACCCTTCGCCTGGTCCATGACCTCGAACCTGCCCTGCGAATCCGTTTCTCGAGCAACAGCGCACAGTCTACAAGCAGCAAAACACAGACGCCCGACTCTGATGAGACCTTTGCACATCGATCCGGAGCGAATGTCCTCACGATTGATCAATATGAGGGCCGATTCATGGTTTCCGGCGGCGCTGACGCGTCAATACACCTGTGGGACTTGGAAGCACGAGCCTCTGAGCTCACCTACATCCACGAGCCTACCGCCTCCATCTCCAAGTTCTCGCACGATGCAGCCCATTCGCACGCGATTACGTCCATCTCCATATACCCGTTCGATCCCACGCCGTCTACAATCATTACGACCTCCCACGATGGGTCCCTGAAGCTCTCGGCTCTGCAACCGGCGGCCATCACGCCCGTCCATACCTTCAAGCTCGACTGCACGCCGTACAGTCACTCGATGTCCTCCCATCCTAGTTCACCTCTACTCGCTGCCGCCGGAACCTCCGAGAAAGCCGTTCGATTGCTCGACCTTCGCTCCGGGTTATCCACGCATGGCCTTCCCGGCCATAACTCCGCCGTCCTCTCCGTATCCTGGGCTCCTCATCAGCCTCACATCCTCGCGTCCGCCTCCACAGACAACCGAGTCGTTCTGTTCGATATCCGCCGCGCTGGGCATAACTCCGCGATTGCTACACTTGACATGGACGATGCAGTCGGCCTCGCCGCACCACGCAGTACTCCAGCTTCGTATCGCAGCCGCGCAGCGTTCTCGCCTCATGCTCGGGCGCACAATGGTGCAGTCACTGGCGTACGGTGGACTTCTGACGGGGCACATCTTGTGACGGTTGGTCAGGACTCCCGCATCCGCGTCTGGCAAGCTGCAACCGGTGCCAATACGCTCGTTCACTTCGGCCCACGTATCCAGAACTCTCCGTCGCTGCACCTCGCCGAAAGAGCGCCATTACTGTTGCCACATGATCATCTGGGCCCGGGTCATGAGACACTTTTATGGGCCAATTTCAGCGATTCCGACGATCGAGGCGAAATCTTCATGCTAGGACTCCGCGAAGGCAATTTCATCAAGCTTCTCCGGGTTCCGGGCCTCATGGGTCGGCGATCGCAGCCACAGGGCCATTCCAGTGCTCTCAGCGCCGCCCGCATCAACTCCCTTGCATGGCGTGGAAACGGTGCTTCGGGCGAGGGCATCGAAGTCTTTTCGGCTCACGGCGACGGGACATTGAGAACGTGGGTATCGCGAGAATCCGAGGAAGCGCCAACCGAAACAGAAGAGATGGAGCACGCCGACCGCAAACGTAAACGCGATGTACTCGAGGAGGTCTACCGGGGATTCATGTCGGCGTAGCTCAACAAGCGACAATATTCTGCCGCGCGTGGCCGCCTGCTGCCTCGGGCGGTGGTGACGATTTCGCCACTTCGAGTTGGAGTTGGGAGCTGGAATCCTTCAAGTGTTGTTCTGGAAACTCCAACCGAGTCGCTGTCGGAGACCACCGACACCATCCACCTCCCAGGCAAGGATTTGACAAGCCCCACCGCGAAGGTGACACGATTTCGTCCATCTGATTGGCACAACAGCCCCCCCCACGAGGCATCGGTCTCGTTTAGATCTCGAGCCCAGACCACCAGCTGCCCAATTAGCAACCACGTCCGTCTCCGCCGCCCCGAGTCTATCAGACTACCTCCTGCACCCGCTGCAACTTTTCTGCCCTCTCTTCCCTCGTTGCTTTTTTTCTGCTCTTCGGTTTCCTGCGCATCCCACCCCGTTGATTGGGATATTTGAGCAGACCGCAGGCGAGCGACTTCCGGGAGTTTTGCGCTCGTTCAACAGGTCAGAAAGCTCCCGTCAAAGACTTCCGCCCGCCATCTCGTCCGGTACTCCGCAACTCGCTACTCTCGAGCTACAATCGCTTTTTTGGCAACCAGCAAACAGTCGCCATGACTGATCCCAAGCACCAGACAACATTTCAGACAGTTGTCTCGAGTCCCGGAAGCGAAGGTTCATCACCTGCCGATGCCAATCCTTCTGGCGGGGCATCCGGCTCCGGGACCGCCGCAGACCAGATTGACGAAGAGAAGAAAGGATTTTTTGCATACTTTCGAACGAAGGAGTTCTACATCACTCTCATTCTCGGGTAAGAGCGCTCGCGCGTTCGCATCTGGCTCTTCGACTAACCAATTCCTTCTCAAACAGACAGTTCCTGGCCATCACGAACACCGGCACGAACACCTTCAACACGCTTCTCGCGAACAAGGAAACCTCGATTCCGGCTTTCCAGACCTTTTTCAACTACTGTCTGCTGAACCTCGTTTTCACATCCTACACCATTTACAAGTATGGAGTCAAGGGCTGGTTTCAGATGCTGTGGAAGCGCTGGTGGAAATGTGAGTGCCAACGCCCTCGCCCTCGTCGCAACCGCCTCATGTCCTCTGCCGACCGTGACTAACCCTCTTAATTGCAGATGTTATCCTGTCCTTCTGTGACGTCGAGGGCAACTACTTCATGGTGCTGGCGTACGAATACACGACTATGATGAGCGCGCAGCTTATCAACTTTTGGGCTATCGTCATTGTCTGTCTCGTCTCCTTCATATTCCTCCGCGTCCGATACCACATTTCCCAGGTCCTCGGTATTCTGATCTGCATCGGCGGAATGGGCGTCTTGATCGCGTCCGACCACATCCAAGGCACGAACGGAGGGGACATATCGCGCGGGAATCAGATAAAGGGCGATCTTTTCGCGCTGCTCGGAGCCAGCTTCTATGGTCTCGCCAATACGGGAGAAGAATACTTTGTCAGTACGGCGCCGGTGTATGAAGTTATTGGCCAGATGGGCTTCTTCGGCATGATTATCAACGGTGTCCAGGCTGGAATCTTCGATCGCGATTCGATCAAGAATGCGCACTGGGATGGTCAGGTTGGTGGCTACTTGACCGGATACACCTTGTGTCTATCGATCTTCTATTCCACGGCACCTCTCCTGTTTCGCCTGGCGTCCGCTGCCTTCTTCAACATCTCTCTCCTCACCATGAACTTCTGGGGCGTCATCATCGGTATCCAAGTCTTCCACTACAGTGTTCACTGGATGTACCCGATTGCGTTCGTCCTCATCATCATCGGTCAGCTCATCTACTATCTCGGCCGCAAGGTCCTCGGAGAAGCTCGCAAACCCTGGCTCGGCCAGAACCAGGAACGTGGCGTTGCTGGCATTTTCACTGCCAAACGCCGCATTGACGCCAGCGCGGCTGCTCAGCATGCCTCGCCAGCCTGAGAAGCATGTCATGCTCGCATCGCTCCATGCACTGCTCTCCATTACACGATGCGATAGCACGAGCTGCGTGCGTGCTCTCGGTGATATATAGCTTGGAATCAGCTTGGCAGTTTTATCTCTTCCATAGTACATTGGTTTGAATGACACCGTGTTAGAATCGTTTGCTTCCTGTGTCCCTTACTGTATAATGGCGAGCCATGACGAGGGCTCCCATCTGCCTGACGTTCCCTTTCTTCCTTTTATACATTAACGACTAATCGATTCAGTATCCGCTTTCCCACAAAGACTCGATGTTTGCACCGGCGTCTCGACTCCTCCCGTCGCGCCTTGCGAAAATATCGTCATGAATGGAATAGCCCTCGGCCAGTCCAGTCATCAAGACAACAATGGCCGGAGACTTACGCTCAATCAAATGCACTATGACCAGCAGCGCAGAACCTTGATGTCGCGCATGCATTCTCTCTTGATTAGCCTCGAGCGGACGCACTGCTGCGACTCACCGAGCCGTTCATAACGCCTCGTGCTTTCCCCGATCTTTTTCCGTCGAAGACATCATCCCGTGGTCAGCCTTGCTCGTCCATCCTGGTGACGAAACCCAACTGTCCCCTTCGTTCGATCAGAACTATGGTACTTCTTGAACGCAAAATCCGCGACGACCAACATCCAACCAATGCACAAGCCACCCTCAAGCTTCCACTTCCCGGCCTTACCAAGATGCCGACTTCAACAAAAGTCCGATCAAATCCAAGTCACATCAAACATCATAAACCAGCGTCTTCATCGGAGCATCCGGCCGCACTGCACGCGCTACGTCTAGATATCCGGAACAACTTACTCGATTACCAACCCAATGCACCTGTCAAGGCATCGTTTCCCACAGCCATCGTCACCAACAAGTATAGGCCATCTCTTCCAAACAGAGGCACTATCGCCACAGTCGCCGACTCCAAATCTCTGATCCGCATCGCCACCAGAAAACTTAATCCGCTCCGCTCCGCACAGCTCCTTGGTCAAGATCGAGCGACTTTCAATATCCTTCCGGACGCCACTTCGTAAATATAAGCCGTAACCGGCACATGCAGGATCAATGGGCTTTCCTTCACGAACTGGATATCCTCCAGCACACTTTGCTTCAGGTCAGCAAACGGGAGAAACGCAATATGATCCGCGTTCTGGCTCAGCTCCTCGCGGACCTTGGCTCGGATGGCCCCATAGGTGAAAGTGAGCGTCCCGCAATCTGCCTGTCTCCTCCGTCAGCATTCGACGTCGTTTCACATTCCCAGCCACAAGCGCAGGCACATACGTGATTCAATTCAATTCAAGTTCATACCTGATCTAGCCTGACATGTAATGTAGCTATAGAGGGCTTCTTACGGAAGCGGAACATGAAGCCGTCGGCGCCGTAGATCCCAAAAACCATACGTAAGAAAGGTAAAGGATGACACACAACCACCCCTTCTCCATCCATTAAGCAACGTTGATTAGTTCTCCTCCGCTTCCATCTGCACGTTCCCAAGGTTATAATCGCATTCTGGGCCCTTGATTGTGTATATCGATAGCTTGTATGATACCATTTAACAAGCGTCTTCAACGCCTAACTCCAGTGGTCGTAGGCCTGTTGATTCCTAGCGTTAGGGGGCCCCCGCAGAATGCGTGTTTGGCCAGGTCGTTTTGTGGCTAGGCAGGCTAGCTGGTGGTTGCTCCGCCGCCCCCGGCGTGCAATATTCGTAGTCCATCATAGGACTCCAAGGCTCACACTTGTGAAGATCCTCCTCCACGGCCTCCATGGGATCCGGATCAAGCTGCACCTCGCTAAACTGCCCGAGAAGTCTCGTACGAAGGATAAACTCCGCTGCGTATCATACTGTTTTAGGATCCAATACAATGTCATCGTACCCTGCTTTGGAAGGGTTTAAATCTGCCCGTGCGGCAATCTTGGCTCTCATCTCCGTCCAGCGTAGGCTACGATGGTACGCCAGGCGGGCGCGCTGGGGGGGCTTGCTCGACCCCCGGGAGGCGCG
>NW_027396719.1:0-34132 GCF_047715775.1 Aspergillus undulatus | reverse complement strand
AATTTGGAGTTGTACCTCTTCAACTTCCTCGACATCACCAATATTTGAAGATACATCCTCAATCTCGTCAAAGCCGAATAAAACATTCTCTGAATCCATATTAATACGGCTGCTGTCTTTGGTTTGTAACTGCTTATTAAGTGGTTAAGAAGCACTTTGAATATTTTATGTGGAAAATTATTAAAGGAACAAGATTGAATTTGAATTTCGTGGTATGTCGTATGGTATTTAAAAGCTGAGGTGCCGCGCCGCTCATGCCAAGCCTGGTGGGGCCGGCTTGCGGCTTCTGAGCAGCGGCACCTGACCTGTGTACTCCAGTAAATGAGCTTGAAGATGTTTCCAATTGATGATTAAGCGCGCCAATCACATTGCTACCAGTATCAATATCGATAGGGATGAGTCTGACGACTTGGCAACATCATCGGCTCCATGCGGCTTTGCGGTTGAATCAGCAACTTGTCAACTCTCCAGTTGGTTCAACGACCTTTTCCTTGCTTCGTGAGAAGCATCCGGTTTTCCTGATGGATTATTTGGGATCGTTAATATGAAGGTGGATCATGAGCGCACCCAAGAGTTCCGAGTTGAGAGCAATGTTATCATGTCTCGTCTCACCTTGACGTGGAACATCTACTCCAGACCAGGAGTATACCAACGAGTCACGGCTTTCCCGGGGTGCAGGTGGCCTTGACTCGTCGGTAAAGGAACCGAACTCTTGCCCCTGGTTCCATTTGCGTATCAGATTACGTTGCTCGAGTCTATATGCCGGTGATGCTGGTGCTTTTGGGCAGCTTCGCCCTAAGTTTCAGACTTGAAACCTGTTGTGGCTGTTCATCCATCTCAAGGAATAACGTTAAATGAGCATTGAACACCTTATTCTGCTGCCTGCGCGTGCGTGGACTATGTGGAGAGCCTGCAGTGCAGTCGAGATGACATACATATGATTCGAGTCCACTACGCGTCAAACCACAAGCTTAACTGTTTTTTTTGGGGCTAGGACATTACGGGATCAGCGCCAATATATCTCAGCAATGTCAGCTTTAATTTGCACGGATCTAGTGTTGGTAGACCTGGTTCAATTTTCCTGTGGCTGGTTACAGGCTACCGTACACGCTATCGGCCAGACAGGACATCGTTACGGCTTGACTTCGGCTCTGTGCCTTGTGCACCGACATGGTGAAACTGGGCATCGTATACATAAGACGTGCCTGCCTGTTAGATAATTGAGATCTTAGGCATCGAGCCATCGGGGTCGCGTCTTGGCTCCAGACAGCGTTTCGGCTTGAGTGCTGGTGTAACGACGCGGCATTGCGCCGCCGCTGCGCGCTGTCAAGAGCCGTATCGCAGCTCGCCAAGTTGACTGCGAGGACGCAGATACGCAATCCTGCGAGGTCGCTTATCGAATGTTATCGCGTGAGCGTGATGTCAGCTTTGTCGTAAGTCGCGCGGGGTATTGCAGACGCTAGCTGAGCTCGTTATCTTGCGCAATGCGCATGACTTGTGAGATGTGGCACAGTGAGCAGGCGCTTGGCCGGGAGACTGCACCATGTATAGGTGACACGCTCAAGCTCAAAGAGATCCGCTGCGTGAATTGGAGACGCGATACTCGGTGATAATCGACCGGCGGAATTCGCGGCTAACTTTAGAGGTCGAAGAGGGAATCTCGAACTCATCTCCAACGCCCTACTCCTCGTCGAGGTCCCCTTGAGCCTGCGTTGATATCCATTCTTCCATTAAGACTTGACGCTTCGGTTCTGCCGTCTCCGTCCTGGCTTTCCCCTTATCTCCCTTCCGCGTGACGAGCAGACAAAGCAACCAGCCGTGGATGTTGAAGCTCTCGTAGTTTGTCCTGAAACCTAGTTTCTTGTCTTCACTCTCGTCTGCTTCAAGTAGGGGACCATCCCTCTTCCCTTTCGAGCGTTGACCCTCTGACGTGCCGTCTGCTTCATCTGCTCCGGTTTGCGGAATATCATCCAACTTCAGCTCCGACTCGCTGTCGCTCTCCACCAAAATCCCGGCGTCTGGCTGTCCACCATCTGCAGTACCCGAGCCCGTTCGCTTGCGCTTATTCTCTGGTTCTTCGAAGTTCTTATGTCTCGTTAGAAGCGAATGGCGGGTGCGCGACTCCCGGAGGAATATTGCGACCTCGAAATCCTCTATATCCGCTACCGTCAGCTATCGGAATAGATAACTTCATCACGCTTGGACCTCACCTTCGGCTATCACATCCTTCACTGGCTTGCCCTTCTTTCGAGCAAAAAGTCTCTCGTTCTCTTCTCGCAGCTTCGGGAGAACTAGTGGTCGAACAGCGGCGAAGATGCGCGGCAGGACAGGGTCGCGGCTATTGAGGAGCCATCGTGTGTCGGAGGGGTCTTCCAGGTAAATCCGACATTCGAGCACAGAGAATTTGCTGATCCGGAGATATCGTCGTATGGGAGCCATGAGCGTGCTTTTAAACTTTTCTTCCAAGGAACGAAGCGGATGTCCCTACGGTGTCGATGATGTAGTCGAAAGCTGAGCTTAATGACGTGCATTACGTAATCACCTGCATCTCATCTGCCAAGACCTTTGAATCACATGATTTTATTAGTCGCGTCAGCCAATCAACGACGGCGGAAAGCAAAGTCGCGGATCCTCCACCCGCCACTCTCCCAAGGTCCTCAAAAACTCTGGACGTCGAAGCACCGGTGCTGTCCTCAAGGTCCTCATGCCCACTGTCACCCGGAGCTGCCCGCTTGGACTCGATTCCCAATCCCACCATGACCATTCCTCTCCTTTCCCCCGCCATCTCTCCAGTTCGCATCTATATGCTGTCTTGCAGTCTTTACCATAGGTCTTATAGCTAACACGGCAAGCCGTTCCTTCCCACTGTCCTTACTCTTTGAGTCTGGTCGGCTTGGTCGCTAGCTATATTGCGTTGGGTTGAACTTGCATCCCACGATAAGCCACCACTACGAAGGTCCTCACGCTAGAGTCTTGTCGGCCCCTTCTCACGACAGACTGTGCCTCTTGATAGGCCTCGCACTCTCCGAAGACATTAAAAGGAGCCACCTAAACGGACATTACCGCTTGAGGCGACTCAGGCGAGATATCTGTGCGTGGGGGGCGTGCTATAAATCCTATAAGAAGCACAGGACAAGAAAAACCAAGACCTTCCAAGCATACCAAGCATACAGATCTTCGACTTGGCCTTCCTGAGGTCCTCCCTCCCACGTGGTTTCGATCTGGCCTGCATTCTTGTGACCCTGTCCGACGTTTGACGCTCTCTTACGGGGTCGAATCGCAGAGGAGCAAAGGCCATAGGCTCTTCGTGACCCTTTCTTTTTTTCGATATCGAAACGGCCGTGCTTTGCCGCTGTGCAACTGAGACGTCCGCAGACCTTCTGCACCTCGTTTATCAGACACGATGAATCCTCTTCTTGCTCTTGTGCCCCGCGCCGAGGACGGTGCTCCTCCTGCTTGCGATGCGGGTAACGAGTACGACGGCCGCATGGGCGTGCGCATCTCTGCAATCTTTGTGATCCTTGTTGGTTCGACCTTTGGCGCTCTATTTCCTGTCTTGACGCGCGGCTTTCAAAACTCGAAGATCTTCGACTGGGCTTTCTTTATCGCCAAGTACTTCGGTTCTGGAGTTATCATTGCTACGGCCTTCATCCACTTGCTGGGTCCTGCGGAGGAAGCCCTAAAGAATGAGTGTCTCACTGGTCCAATCACTGAGTACTCTTGGGCGGAGGGAATTATTCTTATGACGATTGTTGTTCTGTTCTTCGTCGAGCTAATGGTTGTCCGCTACTCTCGGTTTGGTGCTAGTCATGGTCATGATCATGGTCATGACCACGACGAGCCCAAGACAACCGAAGTTACGCCAACGGATGTCAAGAACCACATCCCTGGCGAGGACCACCTCGGCCACTACCGAGAACACCGTGACCTCGAGCTAGCCGACAAGAACTCTTCTCTGGAAGAATACATGGCCCAGCTCACCTCGGTCTTCATCCTCGAGTTCGGTATCATCTTCCACTCCGTCTTCATTGGTCTGACCCTCGCCGTTTCCGGCGAAGAGTTCACGACTCTCTACATCGTCCTCGTTTTCCACCAACTCTTCGAAGGTCTTGGTCTCGGCTCCCGCCTGGCCACCATCCCCTGGCCCCGCTCAAAACGCTGGACACCCTATTTGCTTGGTCTGGGTTACGGAATCTCGACCCCCATCGCCATCGCCATTGGTCTGGGTGTCCGTAAGTCTTACCCGCCCGAGGGCTACACCACCCTCATCGTCAACGGAGTCTTCGATTCCATCTCAGCCGGTATCCTCATCTACACTGCCCTCGTCGAGCTCATGGCCCACGAGTTCATGTTCAGCACGTCGATGCGCAAGGCTCCTATTCAGAATGTCCTTGCTGCCTTTGGGCTCTTGTGTCTCGGTGCGCTGTTGATGGCGCTGCTCGGAAAGTGGGCTTGATTTGTCCCGTTTTATTTGTCCCCGGCCACAAAAAGAAAAGTTTGATTACTGGCCGATTTGCTTGTTTAATTATACTGAGTCATGATTTATATCCCGTCGCTTAGAAGGCATTTTTGTTTAGTTAGTCATGGTTATTTGTGGGTTTTGTTTGCAGGGACCAGGGTTATAATGAGATCTTTGATGACTCTAATAATGGTTCAAACGATCGTAGTTGTGGTCGTTCAGGTAGCATGTTATATATGCTGTTGGAACCTGGTTTGAGCATTCTTCAACCCTCCGTGGCACCGGAGGACTGGCGGGGTTTGAAATATATACATTCCGTGTCTGTTGACGTCGACCTCGACCGCGGTAAATATCGTTTCTTCCTCTGCTTCCCCTACTATATCTATTTGCCATAATGCCCTGTGGCCCAATGGTAGCTTTCTACTGTCTTAAGTTCGACTGTTGTTGCCCTGGCAGGTAGAGGTAGTTAGGCCAAAACGAATCAGCGACACTACTACGTGGCTTCTAGAGAGATTAGACTCAAATTAGAATCTAGACACACGTAGCGTACTCTATTCGCCTGCAAATTATGGGGGAAAACATAAGATAACACGATGGACCATTGCAATAGGACGAACTGAGTGGACTGTCTAGGCTTGCCTTGTTCTTTGCACAGCACAATATACTCGGATATCAACAAAGATGTATTTGCAACGCAAAATCCCTTTCCTACTCTACTCGTACTCGCGCACATAGCGATCCGGCAGGTCGACGTCCCACATAGGTCTTTCCACAACGGCAACTTCCAATCCTCTCTCCTCAGCGTCGGCCTCATTGTCTGAACTCAGAGGGACGATCCCCAGGATACCACGGTATTTATACGTGAACCACCACCTCCGCGACTCGGTGTCGGACTTGACGAGTTGTTTTGAACCGGACTCGGCGCCACTCGATTTGTTGTTCTCCCGCCGGAGTCGAGCAAGTCGAGCATCATTATCCTCGTCTTCCTCCTCGTGGTCATCCTCATCATCCTCACGCTCCTTCTCAAGTCTAACCCATTCACCCTGGGATGCATCGGGTCCAGTGAACGCGCGAGCCTTCGAGTCGAGGAAGCCGACTGACTGAGCGAGAGGAATCTTGCCACCTGCGCCGGTGTCCTTCTTGTTCTTCTTTCCGGGTGTGGACTGAGCGTCTTCGTCACCTAGATCGCGCTTGCGCTTATTCTGTTTCTTCTGATTCTGTAGCTGTAGCTGCTTCTGATTCTGGCCCTTCTTAGACGTGTCTGCTTCAGCGGCGGTTTCGGCAGTAACAACCTCAGACAATTCCTCAGTCGACGGGAAATCATGCCTCAGATCAAACATCCACAGCCACGAGGTACCGTACAGCCAGAGGCGCTCACGGGAGTTGGAGAGATCCCAAAGGCAACCCATTGCGCGATCGCGGACGCCCTTGAAGTCGGCAGGGAGGAAAGCCTTGGGGTTGCGGCGAGACCACTCGGAGAGTTTACCCTCTAGCGCATCGAGCTCGACGAGTTGATGTTCTGTCGTGACGGCTATAAGGCGGGTCTCATCTGGCGTTGAGCCATTTGTGGGAAGGTTAGAGGATGAGCTAGGAGGACGGAAAGAGAGGAGAGCGACGCTGGATTTGAGACGGGGGATGGGCGAGTCTGTGGCGATTGCGCGCCAGCGCTCGCCTTCTAGGACGGGAGAGTCGTCTTCATCGTCGGAATCAGAGTCAGAGTCCGACTCGTCGGATGCGGCTTTGGTCTTGGGCGCTTGCTTTGCGGCCTTTTCGAGCGTCCAGGTGTCGATGCAGCCGGATAGATCGCCAGAGGCGAGGGTCTTGCTGTTGTGGCTGAAGACAATGCATCGGACGGCGCGTTCGTAGTTTCCTAACGTGCCGTGTGAGATATTTTCGAATCGCGCATGGCGCGGCGCTCGGTGTAGGTTGACCAGCTGTGGCAGGATCTGAGGTTTCTCCTGTGCGGACGATGCAGGCTGGATTCGTGCGAGGGAGATGTCGCTGTTTGGGCGAACAATGCAGAGCCATCGGCTGTCGGGTGAGACTGTTACGAGGCGGGCACCTTCTTCGGATATGAACGCTGGGATATTGTCGAGTTTCTGGACGCGTAGGGTTCCGCGCTCGTCGCCTTTGCGCCGTCTGACTGTGAAAACCTTGATGCTGGATATCGTGGCGATGACCAGGATTTTTCCGTCTGTAGATAAGTCTGCGGAGGTGATGTTTTCTTCGCCCTACGGATAGGAATAAAGAGCGTTAGAATGTGCCGACGGATCGATCGCTGCGCTGTATCTTACCTGAATCAAGACCTTCCCAACCAAGCGATGCCGTTGTCCGTCCGGGACGTCGTGTACAGAGACAGGACCACGAGACACGCGCCAGATGTTGACCTCTCTATCCCAGAAGCTCATTACCAGTCTGGATGAAGGGGAGGAAACGACGGGAGGTATTTGAGGAAGGCTCGGCAGATTTCTATGGTGCTCTTTCCCGAACTCTCGTAGAGGCAAGACGACAGGGCTAGCATCGGGCCCTGTTTGTAGTTACTGTTAGCCGTCGAGCACTCGTGGGCTACAGCGGAAGAGAATGCATACCTCCAGAAACCACAACACTGAGGTTCTTGGTCTCGTAGACAGCAAAAGTTTTCACATCATGGGTGTGGTATCTCCGATGCGTGACCTCCACCCACCGACTACTCTTGTCGCCCTTCTCGCCAGGCTTCTTCCTGTAGACGACCGTCCGCTGGTCGGCACCACCGCTAACAACCGTCTCTCCGTCCGCACTCACCGCGACATCCAATGTATCCGCAAGATGTCCCTGAACCCGCTGAATGAGAGAAAAATTCTTCGCATCCCAGAACCGGACTTCACCCGCCGAGTCACCGGATACAATCGTCCCATCCGGCAAACATTTCACCGACCAAACGAGCAACTCCTTCGAGCCCCCCGTAGGCCCCTTGCCCAAACTAATCGTGCGCAGCAGCTGGCCGTTCCGAATATCAAACACACGAATTGAACTATCCGCATACCCAGCAACAATCGTATCGCGGTTCTGGAACGTCACACTAAGCACACGCGGCTTCTTTGTCGACGGCCTCAACGTCTTCAAAAACTTAATATCATCATCCTCCGTCGAGAGCAAAACGATGCTCCCGTCCGCGCACCCGGCCGCCAAATGCTGCCCCACGAATTCCCCCTCCTTCGCAGGCATCGGCTTGTTATCCTTCCCCTTGGTAGGCGTCCACCGCGGCTGCGCAGCAAGACACCACATCTCGCCATAATTCCCACTCGAGTGCCGCTTGGGCCGACCACTCTCAAGATCCCACTCCGTAACAGTCGTCGAGTACCCAATGCTAAACAGCCGCAATCGCCCAGCTTGCTTTTGTGTCCCGTCCGGGCCTGGCTCAGCGGGGTCGAGCGTCCACGCTAATCCCTCAATGCTGCGGTCCTTTCCGCCACGGAGGACCGTCTCCTGGAACCAGGCGCCGCGCGCGGGGTTCCAGATTTCGATGTCGCCGTTTGCGCGCCCGACCGCGAGGCGGAGGGTCGATACGCCCTTTCCGCTTAGCCCGATTGAGGGGGGATGCGAGAAGGAAAGCGCATTTATGGCTTGCGGGTTGTAGGGGACGAAGCGGCAGCGGTGGATGTCCATTGTTGGCTATGGTATCTGGTATAATGCGCTGGGTGTTTGGAAGTCTCGTGTCTCGTCTCGGTTTGCGGAGTTCTCACGCTGAATGCGAAGGCGCTGTATCGAGAGCTAAAAACGGAAGACTGGCTCGAGGTAAAGAGCCTACCGTTATACAGACATTCCGGTGTTGGTAGATGCGTAATAGGAGTGTTGGAAATAGAGCTCTGCCGGTGGACTGTTGGACTCGCCGGTGTTCTACTTTTTTTTCTGATACAAATTTTAGCGCCGCGGAGCCGGTCCACCGCAAGCTACGTATCACGTGACTCGCATTTGAGGACCATGGTTTCCTTTGGTGGACCGCCTTGTCAACCAACACTGCGCAGCCTGCTTGATTACAAGCAACCTGTAGTTGTCGGCATTGCTCGCCAGTCACGAGAAAGTCTACAAACATGTCTTCAATTGTGGCGATCATCCTGAGCTAAGTCAACAGACGAACGGTCCAGTCGCGTCCTGAGATTACCCTAGCCCAGAGAGGGTCTCTGAATGCTATGACTAACTGTTACGATTCCATACAGTTAATCGGACTCTTTACCCGCACCGCCGATGCCATCGCACAATGCCAGTCATCTTCAAAGCTCCAGCTCGAGTACTGCGATCAGTGGACACTACGGAGTACGTTGACTCGCTTCCCACAAAAGGCCATGACTCGCACATCTAGACCAGGATTCATTAACCTATGGGCGTCTGTGGTACAAGATAAGCAGCGACCAGACAGCGAGAGCCAACCGATTCAAACCGCAAACTTGTCGCCGGTTCACAATCATATAATAAGCTTCACGCTTGACAACACAATAGTGGTGGCAAAAGCCCATCCCATGGAGGGGCTGGCCGACGATGCATACGTGCCAAGTGGAAGCACCGTATCCGGTTCCCGTCGTTTTGTACTCAGTGCCGATCGTGCGCTGGAGCAGGAGCAGTGTCGATGGGAGCTTCTCCGTTCAGAGCAGGGATGGCGCATAAGGGACTGGTGAAAACAAGGAACTCGGTAAGATATGAAACAGACATTGACGACTGAAAGCGTTTCCCAATGTGTATCGGGGAGGATGCGTGACGGCCTGCTGCACGCCTGGCATTTCCAGTGCTTGAAGGGCTGCCACGTCAGTCGGACCCCAGTCGTCATTCTACCGTCGCGGCTTGCCATTTGGACTAAAATATGCCGCTGGTTTTGAGGTTGAGGGCCTGATAGGGCGAAGGTTTCACGATACTGCAAGGATATCATTCCCTGCGGCGGGGACCATTCTGCACCCAAGGACCGCAGAGGCTGAGAATGGGACTGTGCCCGGTCATTGAACAATGAGCAGAGTCATGCATGCTCTTAGCGACATTGCTCCGTACTGTAAAGCAGTGTGAGTGGCAAAAGAGCTCTTGATTGAGGCTTGCCGCCGCTGCAAGCTCAGCTGAATCGAAACTTGATCGTCGGGCCGGTGCGGGGTATCGCGACTTGAGCCACATCGAGCCGGTTGGGAATCAGCCTGGCCTGTGAGCATCACCATGGTGCTCGTGTCAGTCTTCCTGATTACAGGAGTTGTTCTCGTCGTTGGTTGGTTCCCATCAGTCTGGAGCGCACTGGCCACTCGCTTTAGCACATACTGCTGTTACTGGGCGCCCATCAACGGCCCGATAGACGACGAGAGTCATACCTCTTGCAAGTTGCTGCAAGTAATAATAACAGAGGTGGGAAGCCATGGACGTCTTACCGAATTAGCTCGTTTAATCAAGAGTTTCATTGGTCTTGTTTGACAAGACGGGCGCAAGGCAGATCGGGACAAATTGACGCGCTATATATAGTTGCTCCCCGGCGTCTCACGATTAGCAACTCCAATTCCAATCAGACATTGCGATCCAGGATGTCTGTCTATGTTATCTCGAAGCTGGCGGTCTGGGTCTTAGTTCTTGACTCGTACGTACAGAGTAGTTGGAGGCAGCGTACTCCGTAAGTTACTCAGTGAAGCAATAACGCCGCAGCCTTATAGATGTTGCGTTGCGCGGGCCATGGCGGGAGGGCGAGACAACGGAGTATACTACACCAACCGTCTGTAAGAGTTAAGAGTCTGGAATCCGGATCTTGCTTCGGCCAGATGCGGCGGGCAACGATGCCATTCGCCCGTCAGGCTCGATTCAAGATAGAGTTACGGGAGCCGACGAAGAGACTTGGAGGGGTAGATCTCCAAAGCATGTGATAGGATAGCGATTTTGCGTCCTTTGGAATTTGGACCGGCCAATATCACCGTGACCATGAGCGCGTAGTCGATACTGAAGAGACGATATGTAGATACAAATCCTAATCCTTGCTTCAGGAGGTGGCTGATGCGGCGATTCAACTCACGCACAAAACCTGGAAGTTGGAGGCGCTGGAGGAGCTGGAGGCATTCGCAATCTTGCAAGTTGCAACCCAAGACACCCGAAATCCTGCCTTGGATGCGCCTTACTCCGAGATTAGTGACGAGCTTGGAGCCGAACCACAATTTGGAATGAGGGGAACCATGTCGAAGACACGAAGTCAAGAAGCGACTGCCACTGAGGCAGGCGAGTCGAGTCAACGCCGACGGCCAATTCAACTTCCAGGCTATCTTGCCATCTTGCGCGTTCCAAGCTCAGCAGCAGGGAATCCATGAAAATCGCCGCGGGCCATCTCCAATTCTCCATTCTCCAGCGGGCGGCGAGCCCGCCTGCCAGGGGATCTCGGGCCAGAAACTGGGAACAAACACGCCAGATTAGCAATTAAGCGCGATTGACTTTGACGCGATTCTCGAATCAACGCGCGTAAAGGGCCTTTCTGAGTCGTCGCCAAGGAGCGCGGATAAGGCGAGGCCGTTATGTCATGCCCCTTTCCAGGTCGCTGGACTCAACTGCTAGTATCATCTGTATCAATGGGACTCAGGCAAGAGTAATATGTCAAAGGCATGTCGATATAAAAGCGCTGCTCGTAGTAGAAGACATCTTCTCTGACTATGAATGTTGAATGTTGATCCGTGATTGCAACTCAAAGACCGACCCAGGAAGGACCGAAACGTGGGACGCGAGTCAATGACGCCATGAATCTGCCGCAGTAGCGCATCGCAGCCTGCAGTGCAGTAGTCGGGCGCAGGATCATCGATTCGATCTCCAGTCCCAAATCCCCATCCAATTCCTCGACTTTATATCCGGGACATAATGCGTCTTCCGCGGTCAAAATCCTTCATTCTGATATTGCAACTTCCCGACTCCGATTCCGAGGCGGTCGCTGGGAAAGGACAAAACAGAACAGAACAGGTATCGTGACCGCTGAGTATGCTCTGGGCTCGACTGACGACTATGGGGTTAGTGGAGTCGTTTATTTACACTACCGCCGGCCCGCTCTATTTCCATTTAGCCCTTTTGGGCGGTAATTTTACCTGTAAGGCTGTATCTTGCTGTATGTATTGAATTACGGTCCAGCATTACAGAACGAGACCCATCCAAGAGCTGTCAAACGACTCAAACCAACCACCAAAAGAAATGGGACGATGGATATCTCCGCAGTTCGGTGAATCTAAAATTTTCTTCCCTTCTTCAGGAGGGGCTTCGGCTTTGAGAAACGGTCGCTGGGTGGTGATTTGAGGGCTCAGGAGAGAAAAGTGCCAGGTGAGACGACCCAGCAGTAGAGATTCGCAAATTCTTTGCGAGGATTCTTATTCGTCGAGCCTAGTTTGAAGCCTGAGAGCCTCAGGCTTGCGCTATATCCACAATTCAAGGAACTTGGAGATTTGTTCTGTGAGCAGGGTGCAGTTCCCTGGCAGGCTGATGACTGGTGTTTGGCATAAACGACTTTGCAGATTACCACTGAATAGTACATATTGAGTATTAAATGCCTGTGGCTTTCAGCCTTTGTTTGCATGAACCTGCCCTTATCCACCCTTCGTCGTCTATCATGACCACCATCCGACTTAAAGAAGGTGGATAGTTCTCTGTAACTATTACTAACCTGCCCGGAGGTCAGTATTTCGAGTAACCGGAGATGCGCCCCGTACAAAGGATAGAAGGTGAGCCATCGTACGTTATTAACGTTACTAACGACGGACCCAGATAGTAGTCACCAACACATCATCAAAGCAACTCCTGGAATCGCCTCAAATAGTGATCTTCAGCGTGGCAACGACTATCAATATCACTGTCTCGGTTCTCCTGAGCCCTGTGTCTGACAGACCGAGTGAACACTGAAACTCCCGGTATTCATCAAATGCCGACTAAAAGCGGGAAGAGGTGATATATTATGTATCAGAATCCAGAACTTTGGGTTCGATATGGCCTCAAGTAGTAAAAAGGCCGGCTTCTGTAGACCTTCTAGAAAACTTCCTTTTCCAGCATCCGTGCTTCTCCCGGTATCCACCAGGCCCACTCGAGAATTTTTTGCCTGGAGACTACTTATGCAGAGAACGCCGAATGGAGTCTTGATTGATAATTGTGTGCAGAACGAACTACGTAAAATCGGCGGGCTCTTCCGGGTTGAGGGGTTTATGGTAGGTTGTTGGAGATGAGATACCTCAGACCGACTGCTCGAGTGAGAGATGGCGGGATATAGAGACTAGAAGCCTGATAGTGACAGCCTCGGGAATCAAATTGGCTTTTCGTCAGAGGTCGTCATTATTGACACTTGGTTGCGCAGCAATATCAAGCTAAATCTAATTCGTAGCAACTTGCAAGGCGAAGAGAATCTCGCCGAAATTCCAGCAAGTGAATGTTCCAGGGTCCGCAGTGGGCTGTTAGCAGCAGTATTCCGAACCCGGACGCGGTGTGAGTAGCCGTATGTAAGTATTGATATCTGGCTGGGTATTTGAGTATCAAATTTCGAGTAAATTGTGAACCGCAAATCGCCATATCCTTGCAGGTATTTAGGTACCAAGTCCAACGAAGTCTCGACAAGTTGCACAGACACTGGTCCCTGAAACCAAATATAGACGATTGCAAGGTAATCAAACTGTGTCGTGTATCTACAGTCTAAACCGCAAAGTACACAAGCACAGCGTAAGGGCACCTGCAACCGAAATGAAAACAGCACGGTAGGAGTATGGCAGATGGCTGGAAGATCGGTTGGGCAGTCGCAGGGAGACTTCAACGAACTTCGTTTGATATTGAGCCCCTGCAGCAAGAAGGATTGCGATCATGCAATAAAGGCTGGAGTCGCGTTCGTCTCTCGTTCGTGGTGGCTTTGGGTCTCACTGTCTCCACGAATACGAGTCGCTAACGCGCGATAACCTGGAAATTAATATTGGAGGCTTGGGAAACATCCTGGTCGTTCGAATTGTTTGATTGTTTGCCCCTGCGCACTTAGTTCGTCAGTAGTATGTGATGAGTAAGCCCCCTTTACCCAGCAGGAATCAGGATCGGAAGTAGTCCGTGAGACACGGAGAAGCCGAGACGACGTCTTTGGAATCGAGAGCGTCACGATTATTTGCCCTGGCACAGAACCTAGCAGCTCCCAGTGCTATGGGACAAAGATGGCTTCTGGTGATGTCGAAGATCAACCTCGATGTAAGGAAGGCCAAGGGTTCGGACTCTTAAAACAGCCGACCTCGTTACAAATAAGGTGCAGGTATATCGATGCATTTGCGCAGCGTTCGATCGCTGGCAGTTGCATTCATTACTGGTCCCAGGATTTGTGGCAGGTTGGTGACTTGATAGTAATCCATGAATCCTATGGATACAGCGGGAGTTCCCCTTCAGATCAGCGGAAAAAACAGGTGACGAGTGACGCCGTCTGCGACATCAGACCCTTTCGAGCTTTGGGCGAAGCAAGAAGACCCTCACGATGCTCTAGTGTTTGGGTTCTTTGTAGGAGACGGAGTGATATTGAATGGAGCAAGTTCATATCCTGTATCACGAACCGCGGGACCCGTAGACGTGGGCGTGTCGCGTTCTTGCCAAAACAGGTATTATAGCTCAATTCCAGTTGACAATGATCGCGCTTGAGCGTTGCTCCTTGTCAGAATTGATAGCGAGGCTCGTCCCGCCAAGGGTCAAGGCGACAGGGAAGGCTTGGAAGCTGACAGCGATGCAAGCGTGCGAACAAAAATCAACCCAAGCGGGCAACTGCTCTGCGATCGGCTGCAACCCACAGATCCGCGAGCCGATTCAAGATATCTTGCGGACTGTCCAGTGGGTTCGACGACAAAGAAACATCAGCCACAAAATGCGAATATGACCCCGATACCCCGAAATACGCAGTTGATCTGGAGGCTGTAGGCTGTCGCATTGAGGCAGCAGTGCGGAGAACCCGGACGGAGTAGGCAGATGGACGGACATGAGACAGATCAGCGATTATCTTGTCGTCATCAATTCGACTGTTCTACTTTGTAGTCTAAGTACGAGTCGCGACTAATGCGAACCAGACTTCAAGCCGCCGTCAGCAGCTGAAAGTGGGAGAGGTCGTCAAACGATTATCGAATCGCAGCTCGAGTTCGTGTACTATGCAATGAGCATAAACCCGCCAAGGTTGTGGGATCGAACGCATTGTAATCCAATCAACAAGATGACTGTTGTCGTGGATCTAGAAATCTGGATTCAGTTCGAAGCTCGAGATGAGGAGGCGGCGTTGCCGCGTTTGCTCCTCGTGAGTACAGAGAAGCTCCTTCCTCTGAGGCTTCCAGGCCATTGCAGGTGTTGCCTAATTTACGGGGATGGGTCAAGCCTGACCTACCGGGTACGGATAGGTGAGCGAGGCGCGGCTGATGGAACTTGGAAGGACCAAAAGCATCTAGAAATAATTACGTCTGATAAAATACGCGAAGAGAGAAGGGGAATAAAAGTGCATGCGCCAAGCAGCCGAGGTGTTCCTAGCCGGAGTCAGGGAGGATGATGGCTGGGCACGACTCGCTGGAGAGGCCGGAGATCTCCCCACTCAGGCGTCCACCACCACAACGCGGGTGCTGCTCGCCAGCCAACAGAGGCCACTCGTTTCGCTGCACCGCGAAGGAGGGGGCTGCAACGTCAGAAAGGTTATCTGGGATCAGGGAAGTCAATCATCAGACACATCGGCTTGAGCCCCTCATATACTACTACTATACTCTGTAGTAATCTATACATTTGATGATACAGGATTGTAACTGATTGAATGAAAGCAACTACTGAGTCAAGTACAGCATACAATTACAGCCTCATGTACACCACTTATAGTGTTATTATACTTCACGTTTCCAGTAAGGGCGTCTCGCCTGGGCTCAGGCCGCGTCTAACAAATTGGCTCACCTTTAGTACGGGCTCCTGCGAGGTTCTGGAAAGGGAGTGCTGGCGGACTTGCAACTTCCAGCGACACCCAGTAGTCTTGTCGAACACCTGGCTTTCTTCAGGCCATTGAGTAGAACCATCGTGTACAATGCATTGAACTGTTTCAACTGCGAAACGCGCTTGCAGAGGCAATCAGAAGTGACTGGTGGCTCTTGAACGATCACAGTTGCTGAGACGAGGCCAGCTGAAACATGACGGGAACCATACAATCCTGACCGCTGCACAATACGCCATACCGTACCCGAACCCGCCTTGCTTGGTTTACCCACTCAATTCAATACAGGAGAGTTGTCACGGATTACGGGCTACGGTACGCCATACCGCAGCTAACCTTCAGCCGACCCTCTCTCGACCTGTATCTCCGGCCTCTCGTCCCTTTGCTTCTCTTCTTTTCTTTTCTTCCCTCACACCCGTCTGGAGAGAGAAGCAACTCCTCCTTATTCCTCTCTCCTTCTCCTCCTTCTATCTTCGTTTCCTCCCCTTTCCTCTCCTCCCACCTCTCCTCCCCCCTTCCAGGTCAATTCCTTCGGAGAGATCTGAGACTGGTCCCCAGGTAGAGATACAGTCGACGACTTCCCTGTCTGTCGACTCAATTCTGCATCCGTTGCACCAGCTCTCCAGTCGAGCCGTGTCCGTCAGCTCCCTGCTTCGACGTTTCCCCTTTCGACGTTTGTTCACTCAAACGGCGACCTTCCCCCTATCTGACAGTCGAAGTCAGTTCGTGGCATCGTCGGTTGGAGTCCCCTGATTCAGCTTCTGCCGGTTAGAAGAGCAGCGAGAAGGGTCTTTTTGATTTCTTTTTCATCTTTTCCCTTTGGACAACGCTTTTTTTTCGTGTACATGATTCTCTCGCGGTTGTGATTTGCTGGAAGGTGAGCTTTTTTTTCTCTTCATCGTCATTCAATCCAGTCCCTTCGGATGTCCATCGGAGCACGAGAACCTCGGCCGGCCGTATTCTCTCGAGCCAATTCTTCCTTTTCAACCTCGGAACGAACGAGCCTCTACCTCAATTTGAGATCATTGTGTGTCTGGTGGACCACAGTTCAAACGATTCAACATTCGTCTGCCTCGGGATGCTCGGAACGTGCAATCGATATTTGAGACACCATACCTTGAACACCGCATCAGAACTCTTTTGTGCATTGCGTTGGAGAATATACCGGTCAGAGGAGTGGGACAATCACTCAGGGAGGGGGGGGGGGGGTGGCATAATGGCTTGTTGGCTCCGGAAGAAGTCGTGTACAGATCGATGAGGATAGCGGGGATACTCTCTCTGCGTAAACTTCATTGCATGACCAATCTGTCGTGGTTTATGGAACTCAATTCATTTTCCGTTATCTTGGAATAAGGGGTTGTCATGATCCGTTATGGGAATGTGTCCCTGGTGCATACTTTAGAAGGACGATCCAACGCATCACATACCGAACAATCTTGCTCCTACTGTCCTATCTCGAGGATTTGCAAAGCATAACTGAACAAATGGCTCGAAATTGGCTGGCTGACTCGTTTTCGCGTCTTTAGGAATAGTTCCGTTCGAATTCGCACCTCTCGGACTCGACCTTACCGGATCCCTTTGATGTGGAGTTCGACATACCGCAAGCCTTCTATCCTACAAGTCACTTTAATCTTGTCCAAGAACGCTTAGCAGAACCGCTGGGTTGCAATCTGTACGTTGTGAAAATTGCTGCATTCTGGCCTTCCCCTGACAATATCCCTACCCCTTCCTAGGGTTCGTGCCTGTACTCCTGTTCTACATTCCGGAGTACTTTCAAGGCCCGTTATTTACACTGGTTTTTAAGGTGAAGACGTTCAGTCGTCCTTTGCCTTTCGAGCTAGTCGCCTCCAATCTCAAGCTCGACAGATCATTCCAGCGTCTTGCCCAGCCTAGATGCCAGACACGCCGTCACGGTAAGGGTTGCATTGTGCCCTCTGCCCGAAGGCCTTTACTCTGGGTTAGTACCCAAAACCCCAAGGCATCCCCTTCAACCGGGGTCCTTTATATGCTTCACGCATCGTTCTCTCTCTTTGTCCTTTCTCATCTCTTCCTACCCTTCACTTTCTTCACCTCGGGTCTTTGCGTTTATTCGTTTTTTAATATCCTAATCCATTCGCTAATGCAGTCTCTCTTTCAGCTCTAGCCACTTTGAAGGCATCGACCCCGTTGGCTCGCCGTCTGTCTCCCAGTATTCAGATTATTATCTCCCTACTGGCCATTCCTTAATACTTCCCAACTAATATCCACTCTTTAATCTTTACCTAATTTGACGACTGTCACTCTCTTAATCCCGTCGTTCCCTGCAAGACACGTTGCTCTTCAGGTCCACTCCTTGAATCTTCGGTTCGACACCTTTCCAGTTCGAAATATGGCCTACCACAAGCGCCCTACCTCGAGCTACCAGCCCTGCGACACGTTCTTCGTGGAATCATACGATGACTTTCCTGTCCCTCGAATGGATCCAAAGGAGCATGCCAAATTGATTGCTCGTGAGCGTCAATATGCTATCGCCGATGAGCTGTCCAGGGTTACGAGTGAGGAGTACCGTGACGACGTTCTGTCTCACATGCTGGACATGGATACTTCTACCCTTCCTGATGTTGAGTCGATCGACATCCAGACCGAAATCCAGTGGTTCATGCGTCCTTACCTCCTCGATTTCCTGATCGAAGCTCACACTGCATTCCAATTGCTGCCGGCGACTCTGTTCTTGACCATCAACCTCCTCGACCGATACTGCTCCAAGCGTGTGGTCTACAAGAGACACTACCAACTGGTCGGCTGTGCAGCCCTCCTGATTGCGGCCAAGTACGGCGACAAAAAGGATCGTGTGCCCACTATTCGGGAACTCAAGTCTATGTGCTGCTCCCTATACGACGACGACATGTTCATTCAAATGGAATGGCATGTTCTGCAAACCCTTGGATGGACAATCGGACACCCAACCGTCGATGCCTTCCTCCAAATGGCAGTCATGGACACTGCATACGACCCAGAGGTAGAGCACCTTGCTGTCTACATCGCAGAGATCTCACTATTCCACCGTGAGTTCGTGTCCAAGCCGTCGGCCGACCTCGCCAGAGCCTCTCTTGCCCTGTCGCGGTGCATCCTCAACCGTCCGCAGCCTCGTCACATGGAATGGGCCTCGCAGTACGACTCCATGACGTTGGTCGGCTTGTCTCAGCAACTTCACCAGCCGTCCCAAGTCCTCGCGAGAAAGTACTCGTCCTCTCACTATTCACGAGTCTCCAAGATCCTCGAGCAGTTCCTTGCCCGTCAGGCTTCGATCGCCAGCTACACGCCACCAAGCCCTCCAAACGATGTCGTTCCTACCGAGTCCAAGCCGTTTGAAGGAGAGATTGGGCTCGCCACCCCACAAAAGGCTCCTCATCCCTCGAACATGCCTCACGGTTATATCACCCCGCCGATCACCCCTGAGAACGAAGCGTTCGTCAATGGCAACGCGGGCTACGTCAAGGCAGTACCGGTGCCCAGCGCCTGCTCACCGTCGCCGACCCCTTCCCCTGGTATGCAATACATGACCCACAAGCCCTACCAGCACGAGCCCACATACGTCTCTCAACAACAATACCTCGCTCCTCAAATGAGCTTCACCACCGGGTACTAGACTTTGAGGATGCTCTACACTCGCCATATCTCGATAATTCTACCCCATATTTAGCCGGTCTGGTTTACAATACATAGAACCGTTGGAGTGGTTCCCCAGCTGTCTTGCATGGACAGACCTGGGATTTTTTTATTAAACTTTTCTTTTTATTATCTGCAAAAATTGCATACCCCTCTCCTTTTGTTGTGACATATCATACCTTGGGTGTACCAAGTTGCATCTACTGCCATTTGACTTTCTTGACATCTAGCATTGCAAGCGCGAGCATTTCACGTTCAGACTGCATCTATCTGCCTGAGATTTTATTCATCATTTTATTTCCGTTCGAAGCCTTGGAGTTTATGGAGACGTTTGCGTCTACAAAAGATGAAGCGGATATCCAACTCCTTATTTTTCTCTTTTACCTTTCCCCCCTTTCGCTCCCCTTACCCTTGCCCCCACACTACACTTCGCCCCTTTCATCACCCCCCTACATCACACCACACACTACACACCTACACGCATCATATAAAGATCTTAATGTGGCTTCACCTTATCACCCCATGTGCTTGTCTCAACAAAAAAGGCACAAGCACGCCTGTTTGTCGGTGGAAGGAGGTTCCGTCAAAAAAATAACAAAACAAGGATTCTCGCCAAACAAAACGAGCAAAAAAAAATATCATTTACCCACGATATTCAAACACGCGCGGCTGATGAAAACGGGGAGGGGAATTCAGGGCGGTTGAACTTGCCCGGCTGTGGCTACTCTAGCTTAGCTTAGAACCCCGATGGACGAACTAGCTTCGTTCCGTTGAAAAGATGAATATATTCAATTCTCTTTCATTTCTGCTTTACTTTTCCTTGCTTTGTAGTATCCTCATTTGCCTGGGTAGCGAGCTACCCGCGCTCTCACTCCTGGCTGTGGGATGACAGGACCGTTCGCACCTCATCAATGCAGTCTTAAGAAGTCGGTAAGCTGACTCGACATATGTACGAGATAGTTTTTCTGTAAACACAGCGCACGGAGTACATGCATTAGGCGATGGACATACCTGCCACCTCAGCTCAGCGACCAAAGAGCTCGGTCAATGTATGCACGCGATATGCACATAATAATCTCTAGAGCTGTCCTGGTAGGCTGGCAGCAGAGTCGGTGAGTTGACTGGAGTCAGTGTCGGCTATTAGGTAGGTACTCCAATCTCCAATCCAGCCACGGCTTGCTTCCATCGAATTGATTCAATTAACTTGACATTTACTAAAAGGAATGTCCAGAAGAATAAGCGATGAGGTGTTAGATTTAAGACCCATTGGGTTCTGGGTTCGGGCTGCTCAAGAATGAAGGAGGATGTGGGCGAAATATATATATTCGAGGAACGGACGGGATGAGCCGGACGCAGTTGTCAAAGTGGAACAATTGGGTCTTTACCTATCTATGCGGTGAACGATTCTCTTCAGATAACTAATAGATATGAAGCCTATCCTAGTCTAGTCTACTCGGTTAGTGTTTAGTGTTCAGGTCCAAGTTACTCCGTATGTACTCTTAAGCTACTCTAAAACCTTAAGTTGGTGGAAGAAGGAGAGGTGAGCGTTGACTCGAGTCTTGAATCCACCCACGGAGCGGAGATAGTCCGGGGTATGCATGCATGCAGGTCTGACGACTCCTCTCCTTGACTCCTGAGGAATGTCACTGGAGAAGTCGGTCAGTGCGTTGCGTAGACTAACGTAGAGACCTAACTGCTAAGGCATATTTACATAGCTAGTCTGGTGGTCTTTGGACTCTGGACGAGGAGATAATGCGCGTCGATATTAAGTTCATTGTCAATGGAGTCTTGACTTGCTCACCGTATTTCTGCCCTTCTCGCCTGTATGAGGTTTGAAGGGAGGAGTAGCGTGTGAACGCCGAACTAAATATTCGGCGCGGACTGCCGGCGTACAATATATTAATGTTTGTTTGAGTTTAGTCTGGCTTAGCATGCTACATAGGAAGGAGTATCCATAATAATAGATGTTTTCATTTGGTAAACCCGAAATTGTGTCTCGGTGTCCCGTCTGATATAGTACAGTAGTAATAGTAGCCACAGTAGATAGATAGATAGATCGATAGATAGATAGCAGGAGTTCAGTAAATCGTGACAAATGCTGAAGAGACCTGAATCTGAATCTGAATCTGATCATCGACATCATCACCAGCTTCCAAGTTCCTTGCGCAGATCACGATCAGCAATCGAGCCCAGTTCGACCTGTGAATTCGATGGTCTGGTCGGCGAGATTGGCGGAGATAAGGCCCGTCAGCGTCGATGCGGCAGTAGTCGACTTTGGCGATGGACTGGTCACAGATACAGCCAGCCAGCCAGAGAGCCGAACGTCTCTGGCAGAGTCGCCAATCTCCAAGTCGGCGGCGATGAAACGATGAGGTGACCAGACCGGATCAGATCAGACCGGCAAATAAAAGAGTGACATGACATGAACAAAAAACAGTCAACCACCCACGCTATGCCAAACAAACGAGGAGAAAAAAAAAAGCAAAGGAAAATTGAATGTACAATCTCGGGGAAGGGAAGGAAGGAAAAAAGATGGGGAAAGCTCGGCTTGAGCTCAAATCAGCTCGACTGGCGAACCTCGAGCAGAACAGAAGCTGGGGGAAGCGAGAAGACTCAGTCTGGTAACACGCGTGCCAAAAGAAAAGAAAAGAAAAGAAAAGAAAAGAAAACATAAAAGTACAATGCAGAGCAATGCAGCCCATAATCGATATTGTACAGTCTCTGTCTCCCTGAAAAGGAAGAAAAGGTGCGGTGACAGGGGCGACAGAAGCGGTTAGACCCAAGCAGACTACGGCCCTAGTCCGGGTCAGGAACATTCCAGCGCCGATCGCCGCCTCACTTTTGTATGAGCGAGCAACGAGCAAGGGCCAAGGCACTGTCGCGTCCTGGTCTGTCCGGCGCAATTGCAGCTTCCAGAGCTGACGGTGAATTGAAGAGGTTATAGTGGAAAGACAGTTGTAGAAGTAGACAATCTACTTCCACCGCTGTCTATCCCAGTCAGACGGCCTCGTCTCATCGTATGTCTGACCGCCATCGTTGTGAACTATGACCGGGGGTTGTGATTTCCGTGGACCGGCGGACCCTTGATGCAGGACAGGTTAGTTGCTTATTTCTGAGTGAGGTGAGATTATGGTGGCTGCAAACCTCTGATATTGGGGACAACGACGACCTGGTCTCCGTTGCTGCTGCCGCTGCTGCTGGACAGCGTGGAATTTGACTCGTTTGTGTTGTGAGGCATGTTGATGTTGATTGTAGTCGATGGATAATGTGGAGAGAATGGAGAGAATGGGAAGTATTTATAGTAGTAGCAAGACCCCGGTATATATAGAATGACAGGTCGTGGCGGAGCAAGGCACAGACAGGTAGGTAGTAGGTTGTAAGTAGAGCTGATGTAGGTAGGCAGAGGCAGCAAGGCTCAATGGGTGTGAGAGCTGAAGGCGTAGTTAAGGTAGCAGTCAGACAAGAATGATTGTTTCTGAAGTGATAACAATTGGAGTGACGATGAGAATAGATAGCGAGAAACCGACGAGAATAGATAGCGAGAAACCGACGAGGACGGGGAGGCCTTTTGTATGCTTTGGGAAGCAAGGAAGGTCTGGCCTCAGCTGCCGAAGAGGAATAGCAGCTCTACAATTCAGAGCTCAATCAATAATCAGGAACCAAACCAGAGAGGGAAATGAATGAGCATAAAGCAAACTAAATTAGATCAGATCAGTCATCCTACGTAAACTACAGTTGTATGTCAGAGTATCCATGCTGTATCCGGCTGGCTGGATGACCCCGGACGAGAGTCTGCAGTCTGCATAACAACCGCCCCTCGCCCAAAGCAGCATAGCGTCATTCTTGTGGACAAGATATTCAGGGAGCCTTCCCAGCCGATCAAGACGAGGCGGCAAACCGGATCGCTTGTTTAGTTCTAGACTCTGCCCTCTGGCCTGTCTGGACTGGAAGCTGTCTGACTGCCTGAGGCTGTTGAAACTGGCAACTCGCCACTGTGACGGTTGGGATGCGATGAGATGAGGCTGGTCTGTTTCTTGACTTGTCTACTTGTCTCTACAAAGGAGAAAGTACAGAGTGTGCCTGAGGTCTTTCATAAGCAGAGTTCAAGATGAGAGCGCGAGGTAGAATGGCAGGCTGGCTATTGTACCGTATCTTACACAGTGTTACATAAATGATGTCCTTTTATTTGCTGCTGGTGGTGATAAAACAGCCAATTTACGATCCGTCTTGAAGGTCACTTGACCAGTCCAAAGGTCGCTATTAATAGCGCCATGCCCAAAGCAGACTAGCGGAAGCCCCCTGATGACATGAGTCCAGGCTAACCGGATCCAGTCATCCGTCAACAAAGCTAGCCCAAGCCTCCTACCGAATGGATAACTCGGGCTGCGTTGCGTGGTGCTATAGGCTCGCTGCTGACGAGGCTGGGGTGATCTCGCAGGTGGCTGATCGGGAAAATTAGGCTGGCAAAAAGAAACGACTGTTAGAAGATCACCTCGTTATTGCTCTGTGCCACGGGAAATCTCGGAAGCTGAGATGGACGGTGCACGTTACCCTTCCTGTCGGTACAACTCACTAGTTGTTTCTGGATGACGACTGCTGCTACTCGGACAGGTGGCCCTCTCTCTGTGTCTGGACCGCCTTGCTTCGTCTGGACTCTGTTCCTACGGCGTACTCTGTGCGGAATACCCTAGAAAGAAAGACATGCTCGCTGACGTCGACTTGCGGTCGCCAGCCTCCTGCGCTTGGGGATGTACGGTCCGTACCTTGGAATTTGGGACTACTGGAGGAATGATGTTCGTCGTTCATGCTGTTTGCATCTAGCTCTGTATACAAGACTATTGAGCTTTGGAGCCAGCTGTTCCACCCTTTCTCCCCCAACCTACGCTTAGGCTTCAATGTAGATCTCTCTGATTGCGACGAGACCCCAATATGGTAGATACACCGCGTAGAGCCAGACTACGAGTGCTGTACCACGACGGACAGACGGTCTAGGTAGGAGCTCGTATCCGACCGATCTGGTCATCTCACCCCCTGGAGAGTACTCCGTAGAGACCGTATGACGATTATTGGCATGTCTCTCTCTGAAGCATCCTCACCGCTCCAGACTTAGCTGGCCCAGCAATGCACGGACACAGCGTGGAGAACTTACTCCATACCACAGGTACGTGGATGCCGGGTATGCAGGTTAGCCGGTGACAATCATTGATTCTAGATCTTGGTGGAGTCTCCAGGCTGAATTGTCAAGGGGTGGTTCGGCTCTGTTTCAGGGACACCTGTCTTTGCTGACTGCTGTGGCCTGAGGAGCGGTGACAGAGGAACGTTGAGCTCAGAGGCATCAGGTAGGCAATCGGGTAATGAGAGCAAGTCTGACTTTGATCATTCGTCATCAATTCGTGGGACTGTACGGAGTACTCCGTGAGGACGTACTTGTCTGTACTCTGTATACATCTCTCCCGAAACGGTATAGGCATTATTGATCAGCCATATCGCGGTGTTCGCCGTGCGCCTCGTAGCCAGTCGCATGTCCATGCCTCCAAGATGACACTGCATCATAGCCTGTGTAACCGTGATTGACGTTGACAATGACAAAGCCAACTGCTGCCCAAGGGCAATGCCCAAGTCAGCATGCGCTACACCTCCTCGCTCATAGCTCACTTCCCTCTCTTCATCCGTTCCTCCCATCCGTTCATGCTGCGTCGGATTCCCAGCGTTCTTCTCCCAGTCAGCCCTCCCGACTGTACCATTGACATTGTGGTAGTGTGGTACGTGGTCGCTGGCCGCATGCCGCCTGAGACTGTTCCTGTACAGCCTTTGGACTCGCTCGCCACAGACTTCCCGTCCGAGTCCTTGCGGCTGTCATTTGGGTCAGCAACCCCCGCATTCGTGTCCCCCTGATTGCTGGAAGATGCCTTGTCCATGGACCTAGAGGAAGCGGCCAACCATGTATACCGGTTAGGATCAGAAGGCTCGAGAGCCGGGCGAGGAGGGCGGAAATGTTGTGCTGGGGGTCGATGTCCGGTATACTGTGCTGGAATAGTGGCCGGCCGTGCATTTGATGATGACATGGTCCTGTTCGCATGACCCAAGTCAGGCAGTCGGCCTTGTGAAGGCTGAACGCGCCTCGCGCCCGACTCGCCAGGCTGTGTGGGCTGCGACGAACGCTGACCGAAGAACGATGCAATGCTCTTTTGGGAAGCAGCTGGACGGTTGAGGGCGGCGTCCGCCGGTTTCGGTTTGGTCGTACGTTCGACATCGACGGGCGGCTCCTTTTTCTGTGTCGCGATATACTCGCGGGCTGTTGAGAAGCCTGACATGGTAGTCGGTACCATGAAGTTTGAGCCGTTCATCATATATGATGCGGACATGCTAGTGACAGTCGTGGCTGTTGAGAACTGCTCATTGTCGTACCGACGCCGTTTACTGGAGGGTTCGTCTTCGGTGGCCCGTGTGCCATCCCATCGAATGACAGTGCCAGGCGCCTCTTGTCCGTCCTCTGTCCATTGATCATCGTATACCGATGGAAGAGACTCAATTCCCTCCACCATGGCTGCGACTGTTGGACGTTCCCGACGCAGTATGTCTGCGATCCCGTAGACAATTTTCTCTTCAAACCGCGGCCCAACCGAGCGAAGTCGGGCTGCTATCAGTTCTTGCGGGAGAAACGACGTCACAGTGGTTTCTGCTCCGTCTCGGGCCTGTCGAAGCGGATAACTCAGATATAGCAGTGCCTGCGCCCTGGTCATGGCTACGTAGAGCAGTCTTCTTTCCTCGTCTGAGTCCTCTGCTCGCGAGTGCGGGATAATGCCCTCGTAGGCTGCTGGGACAAACACAACGGGCCACTCGAGGCCCTTTGCTGCATGGATGGTCGAGATAGTGACTTTTTCGTTCGCCTGGTCCATCCCTTCGGCGCCCCCTTCCTGAAGAACCTCAGTGGACAAGGCAACGTTTGCTAGGAACCGGGACAAGGCTTCCTCACCAGGGTGCTCCTGCCGTTGAGCGACGCCCTCGATCTCAGGAAGACTCTCTTCCTTCTCATCTGCTTCAGGCCCACTTGTATCGTCCGCCTGAGTCATAAGCTCCTCCACGTTGGCCCATTTATTCTCATCGTTGGCACCGTAAGTCGCCGTGAGAAATTCACGGAACGAGAGCCTCTTCATCACAATCTCCAATAGCCTCCGGGGAGCCGAGCCGTCTGTACACGCACGGAGCTTCTCCCTGGAATACTGGATCAACCCAACCAGATTGCAAAGTCCTTGATTAGCGGGCTTCGCCAGCGTCTTCTCAGTCGACCTGCGACCTTGTGCTACATCTTTGATGTAGTCCCACAGAGACTTCTTGGCTTTCTCAGCACTACTCACCAGCATCCTGATGGTCTCGTCGCCGATTTTTCTCGAAGGGACGTTGATAATACGAAGAAGGGCTTCCGTGTTGTCGGGGTGGCTAATGACCCGCAGGTAATCCAGAAGCAGCTTGACCTCAACTCGATCAAAGAATCTCAGACCTCCAACCATGCGATAAGGGACTCCGTACTTGCCCATGGCTAATTCAATTTGCCGTGACAGCGATGCCGACCTGAGCAAAATGGCAAAGTCGGAGTAGTTCAACAGCTTCCCCGTCAGGCCCACGGCCCTCTTGACCTCGAGCACAAGCCACTGGGCCTCGGCCTCCGCTGACGGCAGTTTGCGCAGTACTGGCAAGGTGCCAAAATCGTGCGTTGGTTGTAGCTTCTTTGTTGGCCGAGACGAATCTTGCTCAATGACATCTTGCGCCGACTTCAGGATAGAACCCGAGGAGCGATAATTATCCTCTAGCAGCACGACTTCTGTGTTACTGTATAGCCGCTGCATCCGCGTGAGGTTTTTGATCTCCGCAGAACGAAACCCGTAGATACTCTGGTCTGGATCGCCAACGACTGTGATTCGCCTGTTTTGCGAGGCAAGAAGGTTCATCAGTTCGTACTGTATGTGATTCGTGTCTTGAAACTCATCGACTAGAACAACCTGAACATTGGAGACGCACTCCGGATGTCGTCGAAGTAGATCGGCACATCGCAGCAGTAGATCGTCATAGTCGAGCAGATTCGACGTCGCCAACTCGTCCTCATATTCCCGGTATACCTGAATAAACTCTCGTTGCTCGAGGAATTTGCTATCTTTGCTGTATTTTGATGCCATCTCATCTGGAGAAATGTTATGTGCCTTTTGATGTGATATTCGAGATCTGGCGGTATTCGGTTGGATTCCGAGCTGGAGACGCTTCACGATTCTCTGCAAGAGGCCATCAGCAACGGCATAATTTTTTCCATAAGTCAAAAGCCAAAAACCGACCCGTAGAATTGCCAACGAGTCTCCCGAGTCTGCAATCCCAAACCCCTTCTTCAGTCCGATCAGATGCCCATAGGTAACGAGGTATCGTCGACAAATCGAGTGAAACGTCCCTAATACGAGTCTCGACTGCACCTGATCACCCACCAGCTTGGACAGCCGCTCTCGCATCTCCCGGCTGGCCTTGATAGTGAATGTGCAGCAAATGACATCTTGCGGGCGGTATCCATTATGGGCGAGGAGATACGCGATGCGAGAGGTCAACGTCTTCGTCTTTCCCGACCCGGGAGGGGCGAGGACTTGGAGGATTGAGGCCGGAGACGTTACTGCGGCTGCCTGGGCGGTGTTGAGGCCATCCAGAATGGGATCAAGAGAAGCCATGGGAACGATCGAACGCGTAGCTGGCGGTTGACTCCATGGTCCTTCCTTTGCGGGGGCGGACGCGCCTTGTCACGAAAACACGTGACTCTCAAAGTGTGAGTGAAGGCACGACTCAAGAGAAATGGATTTCCTTGCGTAAGAGACCATCCTTAGATTTCTAGAAGATTTGACCTTCGAAGTACTTTATGGCTACTTATACTCTGAAAGCAATACCAGTAATTGCTGATTGATGAGTGGTCCAAGCCTGGACTTGTCGCCGAAGATTCGTGCACGGACCACGGATGCTATTTTAATCGTCGATTATCTTCAGACTTGCGAACACCAGCTTCCTCTCTCAACGCCTTTTGCTCTCTATCTGCCCGTCATGGGCTGGGTAGGCGTCGCCATAATCGTCGCGACGACATGTTTCATCCTTTATCGCCATCCCCCGGCCACTTGGTTTCCCGAACCACCTGCCGCCGATCAAGCCCGCACGCCCAAGCCCACCACCGAAGAGAAAGGAGAGAAGACTGTTCCCCGCGGTATAGAAGACAAGAGGGCTGTACCTAGTGCCGAACCTGAACCGCAACATACAGACGCGAAGGATGAGCCTATCGAAGAGTCTCAAACGACCCCGAAAGCATCCCCGTCGAACAACGTCCTGACTCTAGATGTCCCCTCCTTCCAGCTCAACGACGCCGAAACAACCAAGGAGACTACGCCTCAAGCAGTGAACCCTTCGCTGATGCCACCGCAATCAACTACACCCGCGCCCTCAACCAACATGAACAAATCGGACTCAGATCCGAGCCCGAGTCCTGCTCCTGCTACAACACCACAACCGCCCGTCGCAAACAAGGCTGACGCCTCCCTAATGCCTCCTCCTCCTCCTCCCTCAAGACTTCGTCCACTATCATCACAAAGACCACCCCGGCCACAACCACAAAGCTCACTCGCTCCTCCACCTGGCCGATTTCCCCCTCCCCGACCAAACGCCGGCAGCACCCTAGCACCACCCCCCTCCGCCGCCTCATCCCTCCGCGTCCCCCCAGGCGCAGGCAGCCGCCCGACAACAAACAGCATGAACAGCCTCTCCCCAACCCCCGTAACCCTCAAACCCGCCAAGAAAGCCTCTCAGCGCGCCGTCCTAGAACCAGGCTTCTCCCCGCTCGACTGGGCAGCCCTAACCTCGAACCCAAACCACAAGCTTCGCGGCGCGAATATGCTGCCCGGCCTGATAAAAGTCACGCCCTCCATGCTGAAGGCCCAGCACGGCCGGAAAGGTATGGACGCTTGGACGTCGTACCAGGGGAAGGTGTACAATATCACCCCGTACTTGCCCTTTCACCCCGGTGGCAAGGGAGAGTTACTTCGAGGCGCCGGGAAAGATTCCGGGAAGTTGTTCCTCGAGATCCATCCTTGGGTTAATTGGGATGCGATTCTGGGGGAGTGCCTGGTTGGTATTTTGGTTTCCGAGCATGAGGCCGTGCAGGAGAATACGCTTGATGCGATGGATTAGATTAGACACTGGCTTTTATATCACATTCTTATGGCTTCGCGGGCGGGCGCCTTGCTTTTTGCAGGTTCTCTATTATCTGTTCTCACCTAACTTCTCCCTGGATACGGAGGAGATGTATATGCATTTGCATAGAAGGCTAGATTATGGCTGTGATACCCATAGAAGGTAACAATTTTGGATGCGAGCTCAACCATTTTGCGAGCTGACGAACATCGGGGACCGCAAGAATTGTATTCTGTGTGCACCGTTAGGTCGTCTGCAGTTCGGTCTTAGAACTGGCTAGCCATACCTAGTATCGCTAACGATGTGGTGTAGGTGGTGGGGGGTTGGAAAGACACAGACAGGTCCAGTCAGCATTGCTCCTTCCGTTTTCTGTGCAGGTGATCGCCGGTCGGTCGGTCGTTCCTGCCGTAATGAATTAGAGTGCTAACTGTGTCTGGGTCGCTCCTGCTTTGGTAAGGCAGCAGTAGTTGCTCGACCTCAATGTTTACTGTATGTTGACTACGGCCGAGTGAGGAGGGAGGATCCGACTCGAAGAGTAGATAGATCTGGATGTGGATCTGGCCTGCCCAGGGAACAAATAAACGGAAGCCGTTAGTTCTATGCCTGTCGGGTGATATTGGAATATTGGGATTCTGGCTTGGGCTGCCGCGCCTTGCTTTGCCCTACTCTAGGAGGGCACCAGGACATTGCTTGCGGGAGAGGGAGAGGTCTTGATCATGAATAATTACGGGCTGGGAGATGAGAATGAGAGGAGATCAAACATTGTTTATGGTTTGGTATGCCCAAGTTCTTATCTAACGGGAGTGTGTACTTTCCACAAAACCAAATCGATGAGTATGAGAGGAGAATAGAAGACGAGAGCGAGGATGAAGAGGATAGAAAGAGAAAATGCAATCCTGCTGCAACCACCAGATCCGACGGTATACCATATCACTAACAGATTCATAAGGCTCTCATGTCGAGTCCAACAAGAACACAAGCACGAACGTAAAGTAAAAACAAACGCCAGAAACACAATAAACATCACACTAAACTCCATTCATCCCATGGTCAAAGGCATATGCTTGCTTTTGAGGCATTCGCATTCGTATTTCTGATTCAAAAGGCATTTCTGTCGAGAGAGAGACGAGAGAGAGAGTAGACCAACTTCCCAGGTCTTATGCTGTAGTATTTGCTGTTACGGGGACACGGGTATCTGATGCAACGGCTTTAATGATGTTGACCCCTGCGGACCTGCCACGACCCGTACCGGCAGACCGGAATAGTATGGAGCGACGGCTCCTGACTGACTGACGACCCCGTTTCGTCGTGTTGTTAGTGTTGCAATCGCGGATCGCAAATGGTTTCCCCCGTGGGATGCACACATCGGCGGAATGTGGCGCGGAATGAGGTATCAACGCCAAAGTCCCGGCAGGCCAATAATGAATATTGACTGCACGGATGGTGGCATGGGACGATGATCGACCACAGAATAGCGGTCCAGATCGCTTCGATGGTGTGGCTTTTGGCGGATGCCGAGTTCTTGGCGCGTAATAACCGGTAGTTTCTAAAAGCTTTGGGCCGATACGACAGCGGGCTTGAGGGAATTAGCAAGCCAAGAAGCAAAAGGCGAGGCAAAGATGAGGCAAGAAGCAAATCGCGCAAGCAGAAAACATTGCAAATCGAGCACGAGAGTCTCGGCGGAGTTGCACGAAAAGCGGTCCCGATCTTGGCGAAAGAGAGGAGAGCAGGTGAAAAAAGCAACTTACAGGACTGTTGATCAAGCTATTTCGCTCTTTCCGACCCTTCTTAATATGGCTCTTGAGCGCTGCAGAATCCAGAGGTTTCAACAACTCGAAACTACATAGCAGTTCACCTGAGACGGACATGATAGCACCCCAATTATCGAATTCACCACAATACTAGAATCCGGTCAGCGAGAGATCACGAGAGCGTAAGCTGCAGCAAGTACTCACATTGGGAGCCGAGAAAACGGTTACGAGGATTCGATCCTGATAGAATTCATAGCCGTCTTCGACGACCATATGAGCGCGACAAACGAGGTCAAAGTCGTGACGCTGTAGGAAACCCATGATCACGCTCTTGTTAAAGCAATAGCTTACACCTCGCTCATTGGGTTCCCAATCTTCTTCCATATCGGCGGGGTCACTCCAAAGCAGGTCGTTGAGCAGCCCATAGTCAGGTACGTCAGTCGGACGGGCAATATTCCGGATATCATCCATGTGAGAAAGACTCGGAGAGAGACCACCATGGACACAGAAAATCTTGCCGGCTACGGTAGCGGCAATGGGGAGGCAATTGAAGGTGTCGACAAATGTCTTCCAGATCTTGATGTTGCAGCGCCGTTTGCATTCGTCATAGAACCCGTACACTCGGGTCACGTTCGCACACTCGTGGTTACCGCGTAAGAGGAAGAAGTTTTCGGGGTACTTCAGCTTATAACAAAGCAGGAGAAGAATCGTCTCCAAACTTTGTTTCCCGCGGTCGACGTAATCTCCCAGGAAGAGGTAATTAGAGACTGGAGGGAACCCGCACATCTCAAACAACCGGATAAGATCTGTGTACTGGCCATGGACGTCACCAACAATTTTCACAGGAGCCGACAGCTCCAGCAATGCCGGTTGACTGAGGAACAACTCGCGGGCCGCAGTGCAGATGGCCACAATTTCAGCATTCTTCAAACAGACGGTCTTGGTGACCTTGGTCGAGTAACCCGCATCGAGGAGGCGAGTGATCATGTCGTCGAGATCGATAGACTTGAGCGCGCCCATTCCCATGCCCGGCGATGAAGATGATGCGTCAGAGTGGAGAGGAGTTTTCATGATAAAGTCTAGGATAGGGTTCGACTGATCCTCCTTCTTGATAAGGATGGATTCGCCGACTTTCACCTGTGTGGCCGCAGGCGGAGCTGAAGATGGCGGAGCATCAGATACGTGGTCAACCTCTCCGCTCTGCTTCATAGCAGCCACATCTTGATGTCCTCGTTTCAGACTGTTCGACATGGTCGGGGAAGGGGGTGGATCGGGAGCATCATTCGTAGGCGAAGCCGCCGCAGAATCGGCGGACGCCGGCCGGCTCAAGTTGGTAGAGCTGCGCCTACTCCCGACAGACTTCACTGAGCCTGCATCGGACTTGTCATCTCCTGACAGCGCGGATGTTGAAGCACGGGGACTGTCGGTATTGCGGATTTTTGAGCGGATCGACCCGCGGAAGGAGCGGAGAGACTCCTTCGTGTCGGACTTTGAGAAGGATGGGTACGACTGCAGCGAATCCCCAGGGCCAGAATTGCCCTTGGAATGAGATTGACCCATTTCTGCAAGGAGAGATATCTGCCAAGATCCAACCCACGCGCTCAGAGAAACGGTATAGGTTCGGGAGGAGAGGTTCTGGACCCGTGGAAGTCCTGAAATACTAGGGGCGTCTTGGCCGAAACTCTGCTAGAGAGCCGCTGGAAGTATATGAAGGCAATAATGGAATATTGATTCCCAGAAAATGTTGTTACTCGATATGCGATGGCTCCGATGCGGTGAATTCGACGTTTGACGAAAACGACAGCAGGTATGAGCGACCGCAGAAAAAGCTATTCTGAAGAAACAAGGACGAAGCGATCGAGAGGATATTCACGTCGCAGGCTTGATACTGGAATATATGGAGGCGGACGAAGGGGATGATAGCATCACAGTTTAAACCCACCGAGAGCTAGATCGCCGGAATGGAAGGCTCCGATTTGTCCGACAAAATCGCTCCTTGAGACGAAACGGTTAGCAATGTGACTGTGAAGAAGCGAACCACGGGATCAGAGGTGAGAGATATATCTGGTGAGAGAGGAATTTGGCTTGGGACGCTGTGATTGAGGAGACTGGAGCTTGCGGAGTTGATGGGGATAATGGATCGGTCAGAGCCGTGGAAGAATGCGTCATTCTGTGGAGGACGGGCGAGACGAGCTGTCTTAGGGGGAGGGGCACATACCTAGTCTGTTTGAGCACAGAGGAAGGAGAAAGGGAGGTTTTGTTTTGAGAGAGAGGGAAACAGTCGAGGGAAGAGAGCAGGATGAAAGAGAGTCTCAGATGATATAGGAATCAGGTAGTTCGCCTCCAGGGCCGGAACTCGAGCAGTTGATTCGTGAGAGTGACGGTCTCGATTCCCGCAAAGCTCAAGCCACAGTCCCAAGGGAAGGCGGGTGTGGCAGCCTCGGAAGATTATCGGCCCGAGAGCTGGTAAGGTAGATGCCTGGAGATCAAGAACACTATGATAACATCAGTCACTGTGACTGTGGGCACACGCTGCATTGGCAGATGCAATAATTATTATAAGGATGGCATTGCCCAGAAGCAATTCAAGCTAGCTTGGTGCTGCTGTCGATCGCTATCGCCATGATCTCAGTCGCCCGACCAGAACTAGCTGAGGCTGGAGCTAGCTTTATAGTAGAACTACGGCACGCACGCTCTCGTCTCTCTTGCTTGTTTCTTTTTATATTAATACCTAAAACGCCGCTTAAGACGCCCGTCCTAAGCTTAACAAACCATCCAAGCCAAAAGAAGCGGTACTCCCCAAAGGCTGGCCTCCAGCACAGACTCTCAGTCGCCCTCACACCTTCCCCTCTCGGGTCTTGGCTCGGTTGGGTGCGCCTTCTAATAGGCCCTCCGTCGCTGAACTCCGTACGTCTAGATCCCACAGCTGTCAGTCTGTGTGGGAAACAACTCCCCGTCGCTGGCTGACAGGATATATCGTGGTCAGCCCTCGATAAACTCCGAAGATACCCGACTACGCATGGCCACTCGTCGTGGCTGAGGTCACACAGTTTAAGATGAAAATCCCCCGCGGTAGCTTTGCTTTGCTTTTTTTTTTTTTTTTTTTTTTTTTTTTTTTTTTTTTTTTTTTTTTTTTTTTTTTTTTTTTTT
>NW_027396718.1:0-34634 GCF_047715775.1 Aspergillus undulatus | reverse complement strand
TCTAGGAGAGGAATCCCGAAACCAAATATCCCTTGCTTTCAGACTGTTACACATTCTGATAGAAGAGATTTCGCAAGCGACTACGGTCCCCTCAATGGCGCTTCATAGTATGACCTGGCACCCGCATGAGGCAGCCCGCAATGAAATATGATTCCGGACCTAATATTGTAGCTACTTCTTCCATCAAACGAGCCCCCCACGAACCTGTTTCTCCCGCTTCTTTGTCTCTCCGTCCCTTCCATTCTGCTCCCCACTCAAAGTGTTCCAGCATGAAAATATCTCAGTCCCTGCTAGACCTCGCGGTCTTCAACCTTAGTCTGGCATCAACCGTCTGCGCGGCGCCATCTACCCCTTCCCCCGATGCCCTCTCAGTCCCCGATGTCACGCCGCACTTCCAAATCGATCTCTCCGTAGTTCCCACACAGCTATCCGCTCGAGGCACAGAAATAACAACCGACCATTCTTTGGAATTATATAACTTCTTCGGCAACGAGGAGTGGGCCGTCGCGATCCGGCCCGGCGTGGGCCCCGTCCGTCTGGATCCACAGTTCGCGCTGGAAGACCCTCCTGGACGAGCCCGAGTCTGACGTCAAAAGCAACACGAATGCGAACTCCACCATACTTGAAGCTCGCCCAATCTACTACGCCTACGGCTACGGCTACGGCGGCTACTGCTTCTCTTGGCAAAATAGATAACCTCCCCGTACTAGGAACCAAAATCTTCTCTATTCAGGAGGCATGGGGCTTGGAGGAGCTCACGCTGAGGGGAGGTTTAAGAGGAAAGCTGAGGCAAAGGCTGTGTCTCAGCCCGGCAAAATGTCGGGCTGTGGCCTTCCAGGCAGCGATATTTTCCCGCAGACCTGTGGCTATGCAGTTATGGCTATAGCCAATCTGTGATCAGTCTCTGTAGGGGGCGGGTATCAAGGTTTATAGCTGGGTAAGATAAACAGGTTACGCAAGGTAAGGAAGGCAGGTGAGCCGCGTCAGTGAGAATCTCTATTATGCACTCACCCTACTCACCCGCTAGCTCACCCGGGCGGCACCCACCCGACTTCTGGCCGCGTTGAGGCCACATGCCGCCTGGTTAGTAGTATGGTGTTTGAAGTAACAGCTGTTGTATGTTTTTGCTTTTCGTCACCAGAGCAGGTAGTTCTTAGCTAGGTACACCTGCAACGCAAAGCTTGCAGTCTCCGCAAAATTAAGCTTATATCCAGCGGTCGATACTAAAAGGGATAGAGAACGCAAGCAAAAATAGAAATAAAAAAAATAAAAATAAAAAAATAAAAAAAATAAAAAAATAAAAAAAAATAAAAAAGACCCGGTTTTGCTTTAAGCAAGCGGATATTTATTGGCTTACGGGCTATGCTACTTCAGACAAACTTTCCTCTTTTCTTTCTTGAGACCTACTTGTTATTCGTAAATGCTTTGATATGAAATATATATATCGGCATCATTGGCGAATAGTATGGGAGAAACTCGCCTAGGGCGCGTCGACGGGGTAAGCATCATGCTCAAGACTTGATAAGCCCATAATGAGCCATTCATATAATTTCTTCTGGTGGTGGTTGCCATCTGTACAGCATCGCGTGGCTGGCTGGTCCTCGTCTTCTCATCCGCTCTCTTTCCTTCATGCCTTCCCTCTTCCATCATCTCCTTTGTCTCAGCGTTGTCACGATCGACAGCAAGGTCATCCTCTTCTCACTGGTCTGCATCATCTCACGAACCATGATCGCCAATCGATCGATTATCACTGCGCTAATGCATGTCGTTGTGATGGAGGCACGAGATCCAAACGTCCCCCAACCAGCACCGACGCCCTCAACCGGTCGGCGGCTCTCTGAAAAGTCTAAACGCAGCTCGTCTGCGCCGCAAAGATCTACAATCTCAATGATCATCCGCATCGGCCTAACTCATGGCTACTCACAGCCCCTCTCGGTTCATCTCACTGCTTACTGACAACCCCGGCGTCGCCGAGTCCTGCTTACTAGTACAAAACATGGGCTATTCAAGTTATGCAACGTTTCAATGCATACTATGCCCCTGGCATATGAAGCACAGGGGAGGTCACTGTCGTGGTAGCTAATATCTCGACGGAAATTCGTTGGTCCGAAATCCGCCTTGGGACCTGCAGCTAGAGGACTAGCAGTGCAGGGTGTCGACAGCCAACCGATTTCAGCATTACGTTCATCCGATAAGCCGATGACCGACTATCACATGTGTTGACAAATGCGTTCGCAAGCACATATTCTCCTTCCTGGTCAGGAAAGAGGAGACTTTCCTTTCACCTTCAACGGGAGAATTACATTGGTCAGTGCCTACTCGCTTAAGCATCAATATCAGTGCCAATCTCAGCCACAGCACAAGCACTCGCTAGTGGTCATGCAGCTTGCGCTTGCCACGTTGTCTCATTTGAGAACGCGGCCATGGGCGTCATCAACCTATTGGGGCTCTCTGTGCTGCGCGGGGCAACCATCGCTCCTCTCACTCGGATGCGGCGGTTGATCACAGTCGTCGTAGTTGCGATCCAATATCAAATACCGACAACCCAGGGTAGAAAGTACGCATTCGGATGGCTATTTAGGACTCGCTGCTCCCATCTTCATCAGAATGCTCAGCGCAGCAGTCTGATCTCTGATAAATAACTTCTATTCTAAGTTCCCTATTCTATCTCAAACAAGCTGACCATTATAATGGCCCAAGCGGCCTTATCCGATGAACCCCTTGCCTCAAGCCCTTGGGTTGACGACCCAATTGCCATTATTGGCATTGGGCTTCGCCTTCCTGGCTCTATTCACACGACAGAACAATTCTGGAACTTCCTTATCGACAAGCGGAGTGGTCGCTGTCGGGTTCCAGCATCGCGCTACAATATCGATGCTTTTCTTGGTCCAAAGGGAAAGGCAGGCCACGTCTGCACAGAATACGGCTATTTCCTTAACATTGATCTGGCCGCCGTCGACAGCTCATTCTGGTCAATGTCGCCCAAGGAGCTAGAACTCCTTGACCCTCAGCAGCGGCTAATGATGGAGGTGGTTTACGAATGTCTAGAAAATAGCGGGACCGCTGACTACAAAGGAAAAGACATCGGTCTCTATGTGGGCGCACTCGGAGAAGATTGGATGGATATTCAGACCAAAGATCCTCATCACCCAGGGATGCACTGCGTCGCAGGCTACGGCGACTTCGCCATCTCAAATCGAGTGTCAAAAGAATTGGGTCTCACTGGCCCGAGCATGACTATTCGCACTGCTTGTTCTTCTTCGCTGATGGCTTTGCATGCTGCTTGCCAGGCGCTCCACGTCGGAGAGTGCTCGTCGGCCGTCGTAGGCGGCTGCAATCTGATTCTCTCCCCCCGAATGACAACAACCATGTCGGAACTTGGGGTGCTTTCTCCTCAAGGTAATTGTCGATCTTTCGATGCCCACGCAGACGGCTACGCGAGAGGAGAGGCCGTCAATGCTATCCACATCAAGCGACTGTCTCATGCCGTACGCGACGGAGATCCGATTCGTTCTGTTATCCGTTCTGTCTGCATTAATTCGGATGGACCGAGAGCCCCGCTATATATTCCCAGCCCAGAAAGTCATGAGCTCCTCATTCGCCGAAGCCACCAGCTAGCTGGTATCACTGAAATATCGGAGACGGCTATGATTGAATGTCATGGAACAGGGACTATGGTGGGCGATATACGGGAAGGGAGAGCGGTGGCCAAAGTCTTCGGTGAGCTCGGCGGAGTGCTGATAGGATCGGTATGCGCAATTCAGACCATGGTCGCTTCGTCGCTGACAAGCAATCCCAGGTGAAACCGAACATCGGACACAGTGAGGGAGCATCAGGGCTGAGCAGCATTATCAAGATGGTATTAGCGCTGGAGAATCGAACAATTCCACCCAACATAAACTTTACTGCGCCTAACCCAAAGAGTCAGTTCGTGCCTGTTCCCTAGTACATGATCTTCATAAGCCAAGATGAGCTAATGTTATGATAGTCCCATTCGGACCGGCCCGTCTTCGCGTCCCCGTGAAATCTGAGCCATGGCCAGAAGGAAAGGCAGAGAGAGTAGGGCTCAACGGATTCGGCATTGGCGGAGCGAACGGTCATGTAATGTCGAGAACTAGCATCGCAGTCGTAATTTGACTAACGCGACCCCAGGTTCTGCTAGAATCGACCAAGTCTGTTTTGGGAACAGCGGTAACCGGTCACTCATTAGCCGACAAGCCTCAGCTGTTAGTTTTTTCTGGAACCCATCCTGAGACGGTGAAGCGTGCCATTGCGAGCAATTTGGACTGCTTGAAAAACAGACCTGACCGAATTGCTGACGCAAGCTATACGCTGGCGTGCCACCGCCAGATACTTCCCCATCGGGCGTTTGCAGTTCCTACGGGCGACTCCTGGGATATATCCCCAATACAGAAAGCAGGAACCCCGTCAAATCTGGTTTGGGTTTTCTCTGGTCAAGGAGCTCAGTCTGCGGGCATGGGCCGGGAACTTTTGAGAAATAGTGCGGTCGCCCAAGATACTATTCGTCACTTGGACGCAGTGTTGCATAATGCTGTTTCCGGTCGTTCATGGACCCTTGCTGGCGAGTCCCTGTCATGAGCCGCTCACTTTAAAGTGGATGCTAACTCGTCCCGCACAGAGGAGCTGTCACGGCCAGAATCCGCTTCACGGCTCTCCCAAGCCGAATACTCCCAGCCCTGCTGCACTGCGATTCAGATCGCCCTTGTCGATGTCTTGAAGTCCTTGAAAGTCAGACACGCTGCCGTGGTTGGTCACTCTGCTGGCGAGATTGCGGCTGCATATGCCGCCGGTGCACTGACAGCAGCCGAAGCCATACTTGTATCGTACCACAGAGGCCAAGTCGCAAGTCGGGCTGATAAACGTGGAGGGATTGTGGCTGTCAGCCTGAGCCGGGAGCAGGTCTCTCCTCACCTCACCGGCAATTTGGCTATTGCATGCGAGAACAGCCCCAGAAATGTAACCCTCAGCGGAGATACAGGTGCACTGGATACTATAGCTGATAATCTACGGAACTGCTACCCAGACGTCTCGATGAAACGTTTGCCCGTGAACTGTGCCTATCATTCCGGTTTGTTGCCACTCCTCGGTCATAGGACATCCGACTAACTGCCCGCAGCACAAATGAACGTCGTGGCTGACGATTACATGGAACGTCTTGCCGCGCTCAACATAGCTGAACGGATAGAGAAATTGTCGAGCATCTTTGTATCTTCTGTAACGGGGACTCCCCTTCAGAGCACGGCAGAGCTCAACGCCGGTTATTGGTGCCGCAATCTCACCTCGCCAGTGCTATTTTATTCGGCCATCAAGAACATTATGGAGACCCTGTCAACCCCACTGTTCCTCGAAGTCGGACCGCACTCTGTGCTTTGTGGGCCATTACGTGATATTGCCCCGTCGGTTTCCTACATTCCGACCCTGGTCCGGGGAACGGATGCATACACTTCAATCCTCCGCACGGCCGGTCGCTTGTTTCAACTTACAGACATCGATCTATCACCTCTATATACTGGCGGTGTTGACACAGGTCTTCCGCCGTATCAATGGCAATATGACCACCGCTTCTGGTCTGAGTCGCGGGTTTCCCGGAATTGGCGGTTCCGTCAACACCCTCATCATGATATACTCGGGTCCAAAATACCTGATGGCAATGACACAGAGCCGCTCTGGCGATCTGTTATCTACCTTGAGAATGTTCTTTGGCTTCGAGATCATGTCGTGGAAGACAAGGTTGTCTTCCCGCAAGCGGCTTATATTGGGATGGTGGGCGAAGCCATTCGCCAGCTCACGGGACAGCATGACTACTTCATACGTCACATAGAATTCCTCACCGTGCCTACCCTGTGCGAGAATCAGCCCCTGGAAATCTTGACGCAGCTCCGACCATTACAGCAGTCCGAATGGTATGAGTTTAGTATCACGAGTCATTCAGAAGGCACGTGGGAAAAGCTCTGCTCTGGGCAGGCAAAGGGAGGTCAAGATATCCCATTTGATATCGTTCCGTTGAGCCCAGGCCCTCGGAAGGTCAAGTTGCATGACTATACCCGTGCTATGAAGAAGTTAGGAGTGGATTATGGATCGCGGTTTTGCGCAATGGACAAGATTGCCGCCAACGTGACGGCTTGTGAGGCAACGGCCGAGGTGTTGGATACGCGCGAGCAGCAGGAAACCAACTATGCCATACACCCCTGTACGATGAACTCCGTTCTCCAATTGTTTGGTGTTGCAGAGGCGCAAGGTCGGCATTTCGACCATGTAGCTGTGCCGAAGTATATTGACGAGATTTACGTGCGTTCTGCGTCCGGCCCGATTGCTACCCAGTCCATGATCACATCTACCGACGAGCGCAAAATACGCGGCGATGCCGCAGGCTTCTCTGACGGGAAGCTCGTGTTTGTTATGCGAAATGCTCAGTTTTCTGTCTCGAAGGGCAGAGATACCCGCGGTGTTGATCCCCACGCTGGCGCCCGACTCGTGTGGCAGCCTGACATTGATGCTGCAAATATCACTTGTCTCATTCGACCGACTTCCGATATGTCGGAGCATCTGGTTCTGGTCGAGGAATTGGCATTGGCTTGCATGATTGAAAGCGAGCAACATACGCCAACGACTCCAGCGTTGCCACATTACGCCAAGTACCGCGAGTGGCTGGGCATTCAGCGAAGGCGTGCCGAATGCGGTGATTACCCTAATATCTCCTTTTGTCAGGCAATTTCGTCAATGTCGTCTCCCGACCGAAAATGCCACATCAAGAAACTCTATGCGGCGGCACTAAAAACTCCCGCCAGGGATGTGGCCACAGCGGTCATTCGCGTTTATCATGAAAGCAGCGCGTTGTTCGAAGGGCAGGTAAATCCATTGACTCTACTCATGAAGGATGACTTGCTATCCGCAGTGTACGGGTTTAAGCTTTGCGACTTTGTTGACTTCTTCCGAGTGTTCGCGCACAACAGGCCGACCATGAACGTGCTGGAAATTGGAGCTGGGACAGGCGGCGTGACCGCCACTATCCTCCCAGCCCTACGAGGACCTCATGGCGAACGCTTGTACAAGAGTTACACATATACAGATATCTCACCTGGGTTCTTCGATAGCGCCCGAGAGCGCTTTAGCGCCTATGATGGCATCACCTATCGCGCACTTGACATTTCGGCGGATGTAGCTTCCCAGGGGTTTGATGCGTCTTATGATCTTGTTATTGCCTCTAACGTCCTCCACGCTACTCCCGATCTCCATAGAACGCTCGCAAATGTCAAAGCCCTTATGGAGCCAAACGGGAAGCTCTTCCTACAGGAACTGGCACCCGTCACCAAGTGGATAAACTTTATCATGGGAACATTACCCGGCTGGTGGCTCAGCATTGATGACCGCCCGTGGGAGCCATATATCTCCCCAGAGAGATGGGATGCAGAATTGCGTGCTGCTGGGTTGTCTGGAACGGATGCCGTCGTCCATGATGGTCAGATGAACGCTCACATTATCTCATCTGTGCCGGATAACCGTCACGAGACCAACAAACGGGCCACAATCCTCTGTGAGAAGGATTCTGACAGCTTAGAACTCTTACTTACCATTCTTCACGCTGAAAAGTTTTCTTGTGATGTTCGCCATTTGGGCGATGAGCTTCCCGCTGACCAATTGGTTATCTCGCTACTGGAAGTGGACGGACCTCAGCTGCATTCAATGACTGAACGCAGATACCTCGACTTACGAGATACTATTACCGCTCTCCATCAAAAACCGATGCTGTGGGTGACCCGATCATCCATAGTCAACTGCCCAGACCCACGATATGCAGCCACACTCGGCCTTCTTCGCACGGCCCGGAGGGAGTTGGGGCTGATCATTGCCACGCTGGAGCTTGACGTCGTCGATCAACGGGCGTTCCAAGCCGCGATTACTGTAGCGGACCGTGTCCGCAACCTCGAAGATAGCGCAGAGTTTGACCCATTGCTGGAATATGCTTACGCCGACGGAACACTGATGGTTGGCAAGTTCTACCCGGTCGTCGTTGGTGAAGAGCTCATGGATACCAGAGTACCTGAGAATCACGATTCGACTGTGGCAGTGCTTGAAACTGAGAAGCCTGGCGAGCTAGACTCACTTATATGGAGAAGCAAGTCCCTCGCGGCTCCCTCGTCACAGGATGACTGGGTGGAGGTGCAAACACGTGTGGTTGGCGTCAACTCCAACGATCTTCTGGCTACCGGGGTTACCCTTGGCGCTGGGCTCGGCATTGAATGCGCCGGGGCTGTCGAGCGGGTTGGTCCCGGCGTAAAGAACTTGCGCGTGGGTGATCGAGTCATAGCATTGCCGGCAGACGCAGGAGCGTTTGCCACGCGATTCATCACCAGCGAGAAGTTATGTGTACGGATGGCTCGCGGTCTGAACTGGGCTGAGGGAGCTACGATGCCGCTTGCCTTTGCTACGGCGCTATACTCGCTAGTCGACGTTGCACGGTTGAAATATGGTAATGTAGGTTTCGTTCTTCGTTTTTCGTTGAACAAAAAGTATAATTGAACTAACAGTTTTTAGACTGTCCTTATACAATTCGCCTGCAGCGACACTGGTCTAGCTGCTATTCAGATTTGCCGGATTATTGGCGCTGAGGTATGCTCCCACATCCTACTCAGCCTTATGCGTACTGACGATGACAACTTAGGCATATTGCACCGTTATAAACGATGCGGAATTCGACTATTTGTTGCAGATAGGTATTCCGAAAAATCGCATCTTCAAATACAATGATGGCAGATGGGCCCATCAAGTCTTGGTCGCCACGCAAGGTCGAGGGGTAGACGTAGTGCTCAATTCTCTGGCTGGGGAACTGGTGCACGCTTTGTGGAAATGTGTGGCTGAATTTGGTATTCTGGTTGACCTAGGTCATCGGGAGTCCAAACATCAACCGCCTATAAATGTCTTTGGGGGTAACCGCACCTTTGCGACGGTCGACCTGGCTCAAATCAGCCTGAAGCGACCCGAAATAATCAAAGGGTGAGCCCTGCGTGTTTCAAGCAAGATGAGCCTTGCTAACTAAATATAGATTGCTTCGACGGTGCATGCACCATTATGCCCTGGGTGAACTAAGCCCCCTCCCTCTGCAGGAATTCCCAGCTGAGAGTGTTGAACTTGCGTTCCGATGCATGCAAAACAATCCTATCGGCAAAGTCGCCGTGACCATGCCCGAAGACTCAACTTCATTGCCTGTGGCAGCAAAAATGAGAACGCCATCCTTCCGTTCGGATGCCATACACATAATCATTGGCGGCTTAGGTGGGCTTGGACGCTCTGTCAGCTCTTGGATGGCATGTAACGGTGCCCGGCATTTCCTCTTTTTTTCTCCATCCGCGGCAAAGAAAGAGGAGGATGAATTTGTCCTAGAGCTCCGTGCTCAAGGGTGTCGGGTGGATCTTATCTCCGGCGACGTGAGCAAAGCAGAAGATGTTGACGCACTCATCAAGAACCTAGACGCAGACGTTCCCATAGCGGGCGTTATACAAGCATCAATGTCCCTAGATCAGGGCTCGCTTTCGACCATGTCCTTCGCACAATGGACGGCCGCTTTTGCACCAAAAGTCCAGGGAACCTGGAACATCCACAATACCCTCCTCAAATACCGGCGCCGCACGTCCTACTTCCTCCTCTTCAGCTCACTTTCCGGCCTAATCGGCCAAACAGGACACGCAAACTACGCAGCCGGAAACGCCTTCTTAGACGCTTTCGTCCAGTACCGGCATTCTCTGGGACTCCCTTGTTCAAGCCTCAACATCGGTGTTATGGAAGAAGTGGGGTATGTAAGCGAACAACGGCATATCATCGACCATTTCGTGGCCACGGGGACACACATACTACAAGAGCAGGACCTGCTTGATGCCGTCCAACTCGCGATTGAGAATTCTCTACCCCCTGCGGTGCCGAGCCCGGTCGGAGACGGAGAGTCATCAAGGTGGCCGTCTTATGTCAGTCACAGTCAGCTTTGTATCGGGCTGCGCAGTACGAGTCCGCTGGATTCCCCGACTAATCGGATCTCATGGCGGCGGGATCCTCGGATGGCTCTATATCACAACCTAAATGAAGCAGAAACCGAGAACACGACAGCCAAGCCATCCAATACCCATAATGATCGCGCGCTCGAGCACTTCCTCGACGGAGTCAAACTAAAACCGAATGTTCTGACCGATGAGGCGTCAGCAGAGCTCTTAGGCAGCGAGGCTGGCAAGGCACTATTCAACCTCATGCTGCGCGACCACTCCGAGTTGAACCTCGACGCCTCACTGTCATCCCTGGGCGCGGACTCGCTTCTTGCCATCAAGTTGAAGGATTGGATTCGGCGAAAGGTCGAGGTTGAAATTACGGTCGTGCAGATTCTGGCCAGCGGTAGTCTGCGCGACCTCGGTCGGACCGTTGCCACGGCTATGCTTGCAAGAGCCCAGGGGGGAAAGGGAAAGGATGAGGCAGTTGCAGCCGAGTCAGTCACGCTCTGAATCTGCCTCAATTATTACGTAGCAAAATTGAGTTCGTCAAGCAGGAAAGGCATGGTTTACGCTTAGGCTCGGCGCGGATTGCTGCCCGGGCAAAGGTGAAGTGACCGAAACGCGTCACCCAGTCTTGGTATATTTGGATCCAACCTGGTAGCTTCTAGCAGCCATCCTAGAATAAGCATAAGTTCCTTAGACTGGAACCCTTGATCGGCGCCTCCGTCGCAGCTGTCTACCTAACACTTAGTCTTGCAGCGTCACGACCCAACCCACGGAACCCATGCACCCGCCGAGCATGGCAGTGCACGCCGACCACTGACCCCGTCCGCCACTGCGTCACTTGCCCGGGTGCACCGCTTACCATTCACCCGCCAGAAACCAGCAGAGACCGGTAGCTTTCTCTGGCTTTCTCGGCCGCTCAGGATGAGATGCTGTCATTGACAGGTCAGAGCTGGGTTTGGCGCGGAGGGGGTCCGCGGATCGTCACGAGTGATATTGCACAGCCACGATCGGGAAGGGTTCCAGGGTCTACTTGCTTTACTACATATATCTAGAGAAGGATTGATGGAGTGATGTGATGTCGTCGTATGATAAGTGATTTTCCCGAGTATATAGAATTCATTTCGTGGTATTTCGACTGGCATCATTTTACTACATTCCGCCCATGAACGCCAAATCAACCCTAATCCACAAAGAAAACCCTCCCTAACAATTAACAATAATACCGTTCCGCCATGTCATATATATCCTCGAAAGACTCACTCGATAACGAAAAAGATCCCGATATTTCCGAATCATGGTACGATGCGCTCTCGCCCACGCCAGCAACAGAGAAAGACTTCCGCGTCGTCGACAACAAGTTCGCTTTCTCGCCGGGGCAACTGAATAAACTCTTAAACCCGAAGAGCATCGATGCCTTTTACGCCCTTGGGGGGTTGAGGGGACTGGAGTATGGATTGCAGACGGATCTCGTAAATGGGTTGAGTACTTCGGAGGGGGTGATCACGAGGGCGATTGGGTTTGAGGAGGCGAGGGGGGTTGCGTTCTCTGAAAAGAGCACAGTTGCTGTTGAGGCTTCGACGTCCCATTCTCAGCATGTGCGCCCATCAAGCCCTAAGACCATAGCCCAAAGCAAAAGCTCCTCAGCACCCTTCCACGACCGAACCCGCATATTTGGGACGAATGCGCTCCCCTCCGCCCCAAAGAAGAAATTTATTCGACTATTATGGGACGCATATAATGATAAAATCATCATCCTGCTAACCATTGCCGCCGTGGTGTCGCTATCACTGGGGATATATGAAGCTGCTTCGGGTCAATCGCAGGTCGATTGGATCGAGGGCGTTGCGGTCTGCGTTGCGATTGCTATTGTTGTTAGCGTTACGGCCGGGAATGATTGGCAGAAGGAGAGACAATTTGGGAAGTTGAATAAGCGGGTATACATACCTTCCATTTCCCGTTCCATCCCTACCGTGCCTTTGAGTGCTTGTTTTTGAGCATACGGTGTTGACGTTGCTAGAAACTCGACCGCCAAGTAAGGGCAATCCGCAACGGACACACAATCCAAATCCACATAACAGACCTAACAGTCGGCGATATCGTGCATCTCGAGCCCGGCGACAGTGCCCCCGCCGATGGTGTAATAATCACAAACCACGAGATTAAATGCGATGAGTCTACCGCGACGGGGGAGTCAGATCAGGTTGAAAAGGTTAGTGGGTTTAAAGCCTCTGAGTACCTAACCGAGGGTCATCAAGGTATTGGGAGAGACGTGGACCCGTTTATCATCTCCGGGAGTAAAGTGCTGGAAGGGTTGGGGACGTACCTCGTTACTAGCGTTGGGCCGCACTCGACGTACGGACGGATTATGGTCAGTCTGGGGACCGAGACAGACCCGACACCGTTGCAGGTGAAGTTGGGGAGGTTGGCGAGTTGGATTGGATGGTTTGGACTTGGGTATGTCTCCCTCACCACTCAAAGGGGTTCGGGCTGTGGATTGATGTTGACGCTGGAAAGGTCGGCCCTACTCCTCTTCTTCGTCCTCTTCTTTCGCTTTGTCGCGCAGCTTTCAGGAATTTATGAGAATGATTCTCCGTCTGTCAAGGGGCAGCATTTCATGGATATCCTTATCGTTGCTGTAACGGTCATTGTTGTTGCAATTCCAGGTAAGATGCCCTTTATGTACCTTTTGATGAGTTAACAGTGTTAACGAATGCAGAGGGCCTTCCGCTCGCGGTAACCCTAGCACTAGCATTCGCGACAGCAAAAATGCTCAAAGAGAACAACCTTGTGCGTCTGCTGCGCGCCTGCGAGACAATGGGCAACGCGACCGTGATCTGTTCAGATAAGACTGGAACCCTAACGCAGAATAAAATGTCTGTCGTCGTGGGGTTCTTTGGCGCGGGCGACTCGTTCGGGAAACTTCCTTCTGATACGTCTGACTCGGAACCGGTGGTAATATCAGATGCTGTGCGAAAGTTCCCGGTCACCTTCAAGGATTTAGTCCTGCACAGTCTAGCCTTGAATACGACGGCGTTTGAAGAAGAGCGACAGGGGAAGAAGGAGTTCGTGGGCAATAAGACTGAGATTGCGCTTCTTCAACTGGCAAAACAACAGCTTGATCTGAACTTGTCGGACGTGCAATCAGCTAACCAGGTCGAGCACGTCTACCCATTCGATTCAATCCGAAAGTCCATGGCCGTTGTGTACAGGACAGACAAGGGATATCGCTTCCTTGTCAAGGGCGCCCCAGAGCTCTTACTCAGAGAGTCGACGCGCATAGTCCAGTCAGGATCGGGCAGTGAAACTGAGAAGGAGGCAGTTTCAGACCAAATCTCAGATGACGACCGCCACTCTATCTCCAACCGAATCGATTCGTACGCACGCGGCTCACTAAGGACAATCGGGATCGCGTACCGCGACTTCACCACCTGGCCACCAACATCAAAATCCCAGCCTAGCTTCAATGAAGTCTTCAACGAGATGACCTGGATTGGTGTATTCGGGATTCACGATCCATTACGACCGGAAGTGGCCGAGGCAATCAAGAATTGCCACTCGGCAGGCGTGCAGGTTAAGATGGTAACGGGGGATAATATTAATACGGCACTGGCAATTGCTGAATCATGCGGTATCAAGACAGAAAATGGGATAGCCATGGAGGGACCCGAACTGAGAAAGCTGGATACGGAGCAGTTAGATCTTGTTGTTCCCAGACTGCAGATTCTGGCAAGATCAAGTCCAAGTGATAAGGAGTTGCTTGTGAAAACACTGAAAAGACTGGGTGAGATTGTTGCGGTCACTGGTGATGGAACGAACGACGGTCCAGCCTTGAAAGCAGCTGATGTTGGCTTTTCTATGGGGTTGAGTGGGACAGATGTTGCGAGGGAGGCGAGCTCGATCATCCTGCTGGACGACAATTTCCGGTCCATTGTTACTGCGATTGCCTGGGGGAGAGCGGTTAATGATGCCGTGGCGAAGTTCTTGCAGGTTTGTCAATACCCAAGAGATTGCAATAATGGCTAGGATAGACTGACCATGGACGATAGTTCCAAATCACGGTCAACATCACCGCCGTCCTTCTGACAGTCGTGACGGCAATCTACAACAGCAGAAACGAGAGCGTCTTCCGGGCTGTGCAGCTGCTCTGGCTGAATCTGATCATGGACACATTCGCGGCGTTAGCGTTGTAAGTCTCTCCCAACTCCGGATAACAGTCGCACTCACTCACAGGAATAGGGCAACGGACCCTCCCACCGTGGACATCCTGAAGCGACCCCCGACCCCCCGCCACGCGCCCCTATTCACAGTAACAATGTGGAAGATGATCCTGGGCCAGTCCATCTATAAACTAACCCTCTGCTTTGTACTGTACTTCGAAGGCCACCGAATCCTCGGACTAGACCGATCTTCGGAACAAGAAATGCTTGAGCTCGACACGATCATTTTCAACACCTTCGTGTGGATGCAAATCTTCAACGAGCTCAACTGCCGGCGTCTCGACAACAAATTCAACCTGTTCGAGGGAATCCACCGGAACAAATGGTTCGTGCTCATTAATTTTCTGATGGTGGGCGGTCAGATATTGATTATCTTTGTGGGAGGTGCGGCGTTTGGGGTGACGCGGTTGAAGGCCTGGCAGTGGGGGGTCTGTTTGGGCTTTGGAATAGTTGCAATTCCCTGGGCTGCAGCATTGAAGCTTGTTCCAGACAGATATGTTGCCATGGTCCTTGACGGGTTTAGCAAGGGGTTAGGAGTTATCGGGGGCCCGTTGGTGAATGGCTGGCAGAAGCTGGTTGCCCTAATAAGGAAGTGGGTGAGGCCGGCCGGGGCAGGTGCGAGGGGGCGCAAGGGGAAGGTCAGAGTTGCCGATAACGCTGTATAATATTGTACTTTAGCCTTTTCTTCTGCTAATATCTATTCATCTTCATTTATACCAAGGCTGTTTGTCCTTTAGGATATCCATTCTTTATGTTGGTCACGAACAGTTCGTTAGACGAAGAACCTCCGGGCGCGTGGATGCCTATTGTCTATGCAGGATACGAATCGGCAATAAATGAGGACACCCTTGAAAAGTTCAAACAGATGACATGCATTGATGCCGAGGGTCCTCAACTCCGGAGCCAGATTCACACGATATTCATCTTGGTGCTTGTGCCACGACCAACTCTTCTCGACAGTCAGATCACCATCAACAATGAATTCGAAAAGATTGTGGCTGCCATGCTCTGGCTTATAGACTCATGGGGAGGTACTAGTCGATTTTCCTTCAATCTTCATACCCACATATCCTATGCTCTTCCCCATGCTTGGTTCGTCCCGTTCAACGTTCCTCGGAACCTTGCAGAGGTTGTTTTTCCTGTGAATCTTTGCATTCAAGGACTGACCTTCACATACTCTAATATTTCTGTTGTCTATTGGCGAATCTTGGAAACTACCGCATTTAGAATTGCCCAAGCCTGTCGGCGTCTTGAAACCCTGAATATCAACTCAGTTGCGTTCGAGGAAAGACAGGGCGCACCCGAGCCACAGCTCGAATCCTCCAGACTCCGCAAGCTCCCTCAACCGTTCCCTGGGTTTGTTTTGGTAGTGCTAACATGGCGCAGTTCTTTCAGTTTACTTAAGATTAATTTTACCTCCTAGGCTTGCTCGATTCTCGCTCACCACCGACCTTCACGGTCTCCGCGAGGACTACACCGTGGATGCGAGACCTAGTCACGAAGACCCATTTGAAAAGAACTTGCGAAACCTTTGCCGTACTCTCAAGTTCATATACCTCAAAGGCGTGCGTATCCATCTGGATTTCTGGTGCCCTCTACATAACAACTTGCCCATGGACCGAACTAGTGTCTGGGACAGTCTGGAACGCATAGAATGCGCGAACAAGCCCACTATTAAGAGACTCTATAAGCTCATCCAGATTTTCTCTCGCCCTCTCTTTCTTCCCTTTGCTTTCCCCTCCTGCTAATCTGCGCCGGCCAGGGCTTGACATTCGAGCCAGTAACCTGGGCTCCCGCCTATACCATCGGGCCATGGACACGCTCTTGACATCCGCCAGATACGCCGCATGATGCATGCCAGTCCTCAAGTATATCAGGCGCTCAATTCCTTCCATGACTATCTACCCCGGCTTGATCTTCGAGTGGAACCTTCACGATAACAGGCGCGCGGGGACCTTAGCCCAGTCTACAATGGACGGGTACTCCGTAGGAAAGTCCGTGATGGACGCTTGGGTATTCGACCGTGCTGACATGCACATGCAGGATGGACGAGCCTTCGCTGGCATTTCTTATCCTCGGTACTTAGAGGAGCTGGCCGGTGGTACTGAATCGGAAGCTAGTTCTAGTTTTTATTATAGCTCATAGTTCCTTTGGCTTTTGTTGACGGTAGTTAGATATGTAGTAGGGTTTTGTATTTATCAATCTTTGTTGTTTCGAAGAATAGGTTATATGCTAGATAATTACAACTCTGTCCATTGTTGACTTTGTATCAAACAAACTCAAATAGCCGCATTGACCTTTTTAATACCGCCCTTCGTCTAATGGATATATTTACATGGGATAAGGTGACTCTAAAGGTCGAAGAGCACTACATTGCCTTTTCGAGCTCGTATGACCTCTCTTGACAACCACTATTTTATCAGTTGTACCTTGGAAAAAACCTCAAAACTACAAGACCCCAGAAGCGCAGCGAAAGGCCGCGGTCCAAACTCTAACATCATGCAAACCCTTATCATAATAGCAACAGCCTTCAGCGGCCTCTCTCTAGCTATTTTACTTTACTTTATTTTAGATACTAGAAAGCGTCACTCGCATTAAAAGTATCTTACTCCTCCGAGCAAGACTAGTTATCCTCTCTAATACTATATAATATCTCCTCAACATCTTCGGACATGGACACCTTCGGTCTGAATTACTATACTGTCTATAACTACGTATGGGGTCCGTCTCAGCACCCGTCTATGGCCTACCTAACCTCTCGCCATCTGTCGAAACATGTCCACTTTCGCATCGTTGAGAGCATTCCAATGCTGGTGAGCCTGATCTATATATTTCGCACTGAGTAGTTTCACTTCCTATCGTGATTGGTTCTCGCTGCGGTATATACCGTCTATGTTTGTCGAGTTCGTACGGATCATGGACTATAGAACGGATAAAGGATGGATGGATCATGTATATGATGTATGTATTATTCTGCAGATCCCTCTGTATAAGCTATGAGAGTGTTTATTGTTGATAGTACATGAGCGATCATCAATTATGATCGCTCATGTACTATCAAGGAAGAGGGAATGAGTTACTGGAATGTTGCACAGTACACAGGAATGTGAGTCTCCCATCCATACGGAAGTGAAGAAGAATCTAGGACGAATGCTACATACCTCTCCTGAGACATCTATAAAGTCAGGCTCTAACTCCACCAAAGCCACCATATCTCGCATCCTCATTTTCCCTGTCCTCCATTCTCGTCCACAAAGAAAGAGAAAAAAGCATACCCTCATCATGAAGCCATTCAACGTCCTCACAGCCCTAGGCCTACTCCTGACCCCGGCACTAACCGACAAAACACTAAACATAGTCGCACATCCAGATGACGACCTCCTCTTCCTGAACCCCGACATCCTCCATGACATCGCCAACGGCTTCACCGTGCGAACAGTCTACCTGACCTCCGGCGATGCAGGACAAGACTGGACATACTGGACGCTCCGACAAGCCGGGGCAATGGCGGCGTACGCGTCCATGGCCGGCATCGAGAGCGTCTGGGACGAAAGCGACGCTGGTGTGGAGGGGAAGGATATCCCGCTTTACACGCTGCGCGGGAATTCCAACGTGAGTTTGGCGTTCTTACATATTCCTGATGGGAGCATCGATGGGAATGGGTTCCCTGCGAGGGGGCAGGAGACGCTGGAGAAGTTGTGGAAGGATAAGACTGGGCGGATTCGCACAGTGGATGAGTCGGGCACGACGTACTCGAAGCAGGAGCTTATCGATACGCTCACGACCGTGATTAATGATTTTGAGCCGGATAGCTTGAACTCGTTGGATTATTTGCATGAGTATGGTACTGGCGATCATAGCGACCATACCTCTGTTGGGCTTTTTACGAACGAGGCGGCCATTCCGTCGACCTATCCTGGGACTGTTATTGCGTACCGCGGGTACCCGATCAAGTACGAGCAGCCGAATGTCGGCGTTGATGATTTGGCGAGGAAGAAGGATGTTTGGTATACATACGCCGCTTATGATGCATCGGTTTGCGGAAGTGATGCGGCTTGTGTGGGCTCGGAGTATGAACTTTGGTTGCAGAGATTGTACACTTCGAACTGATGGGCTTTGGCTTTGTTGGACATTTGTTTTATGTTTTCGCTGCCGACCGACGCTGCTATTAATTAATGTTTGAATTTGCTATGGCCTGGCACTGATGATTTGACTCACCATTCACAATACTGGTCTTATCGACTCGAACCTCCTTATAATCCTTTTCACTTCTGACAATTCAATGAGCGTAGCAATGCAGATCAAAGCCGAACTGGTGGTAAATAGACATGTTATTCCTATCATTGTCCACCATGCAAAGGGCTCGGCCTATACGACCTGATGTCATCTGTCATCAAGTATCGCAGAGCTAACGGATGGATTGAGCACCGACCCCGGTCCCATAACTGAAACGCAAGGCGGGTGCACTAAGCTTGCAGATTTGCACAGACCCTTTGTTCTCGAATAAGTAAGGATACGCGGAACCTTTCTGTGCTAGCAGAATCCTCGGCTAAGTAGAGTCTGTAGACGCGGTAGAGATATGAAGCACGTCTGTTGGATATCATACGTTGCTCGGCGGTAGTCGTTTCAGAGTTGTGGGTTACAACGCTCCCTGAATAGAGTTTACTCGAGGGTCCCGCGCGGTAAATTTGGAGCATAGCGTAGGGCTACGGTGGACCTGGCGGCAACAAAGTTTCTTCGCGGCTTAGGACTTTTCCGTTTGGGTCCGGGCGAACTTGTACATCGTCACGCCTAGGTCGGCCCATCAATCGCCGGATGTGCCTGCGAGGGACCAAGTTGAGATCATATCGAGTCCATCTGGTGAAATCGATCGCGGCAGAAGGTGAGATGACGCACGTTGCAAGTCGTGTCAATCGTATGGCCCTTCGCGCACTGGAGCCACTAGCCACGTGAAAAAATTCGCCGGGCTTCCTCATGAGCCCGCGATTGTGCCGCTGCCACGATAACACGGTGGGTCGGTCTTTGGACTTCGTCGAGAAGGCAGCACTCCAATGATCATCTGAGGCTATGCCTAAGAAAGACACCTGTCCACGGTTCAATCCTCCCTGACTCGAAGTTGGAACGGGATGGAAAAAGCGGGGAAAAGCAAATAGACTGAGTCAAGCGCGGATCCCGAATAGGCAGTCGAGGTTCGCCAATTTTGCCTGACGCGCTCGAGAGAAATGTGCATCTCGCTCGAAAGAGTCCGGCTGAGCGCAGCAAGCCTTGTTTTCAGCAGGTTGTGTTTTTTCAGGCAGGCGTTCCGCAGCTAAAATGGCAGGCGTAGGCCGACGCTGTTTGATTTGCCGGGTAGTATCTGTGACGTTGTGTGGATACCTGACCAATATCGTCACGAAAGAAATAGCCATGCCGGTTGTATTGTTGGACCGCCCGGCATATGCATGGAGTTCTGTTTCGAGCATAGTGCATGTCGTGGTCTGCCAGTGTGGAAACTGCTCAGAGCGATCCAAGCTGTCGGCCTGGGATTTTCCGCAATATGCAGGCAAAACTGCCATGCTATGCGTTGCGGCGAACACATTCCCTGCGTGCAAGACAGCGCACCGAGCCCATTGCACAGGGACTTGGGTTAAATGGAGCCTAGGCGTCAGCTAGAGCCACACTAGCGCGGGAGTGCTACGGCTGCGAGGCTACACGGGAGATATCTTATTGATTACCCGGATAAGGATATCTTGGTAGTTGCATAGTTTGGAGCCCAACCAGCCGTCCTCTTGTAGGCCCACGCTCATTTGATTTGTCCATGGACGATAATTCGTAAAAGTATATGCAGTCCCAGCGACGACATAGGCTGCGCTCGGACGGGAAACACCTCCTTTTTTGGAGCCGGGACCAGTAACCGATGCGATGGCTGAGCCACGTTTGCTTCGGATTCGCGGCCTTACCAGGACAGCATCAGAATTAACTATGATGGCATTGCCCGTCTTTCGTATTCCCCCACCTGCCCACCAAGGTGTTCAACTGAGTTATCTGGCTTGGGTATCTGTCCTCGAGAGTTTGACCTTGGTCATTTTGTCGGGCGAAAGCATCGCAAGCTCTTGAGATAAGAAGCAAGTGGTTGTGAGGTACGGTGCAGTGCGCTGCGAAGCTCAGGCCTATAAATAGCAGATGCTAATATGACCGGTGCTTAGCCTAACCCAACCCTTCGTCGTTCTGTTTCTACCCCGCGTCTGGCAGCTGAGCCGCGAATTCGCTGAAGAAAGTCTGAGAGCATATGCTTGGGTCAGATGTGCAACAACGTCCGTGGTCGATTTGGTGTCTGCGGCCATGAAGCAACCGTGTACATCGCGAAATGTCCGCCAGCAGAACGGGCCGGAAGAGACGTAATCTGCCCTCCGCATCAGCGCGAGGACGTCTGGGACTGGCAAGAGGACAAGGACAACGAGATGTGTCCATCCTGCAAGGGAGACACGCCACCTGAGACTCCGTGACACAAGACGATTGCAGGATGATGAAGTTGCGAAGGTTTTCGAGAATTTTAGGAGGCGTCATGACTGGTGTTTTGCGAGCGTCCAGATTGTTTTCTCATTTCAGAAACGAGCTTTTGCTCCGCCTTACCCCCCCATGTGAAGGAGGACGCGTCGGACCTGGCCGTTTCAATCCATCTGTCCCGTGATATGAATATCCTGTTGTTCGTTAGCCCTATGATTATCTCGTCTATTATCACCAGATTAACGCACCATTCATCGCCCTGACGACTTGCACGATAGACCAGATGCGGTAGCTGAGTGACATCATTACGAGATAGAGGCTCTTTAACGTTGAGATCAAAAATAAACCATCGCTTCAGGGGCAGTTCGGAGTCGAATTCGCCGGGAATATGGACATGGTCATAGACGGCCGGGCTGAGGGTGGCGTGGAACCTCCGGCTGAGCAGGTCCCGGCATACGGCGTCCCCGAGGGCGATATGGCGGCCCTGGGGGTTTCCTGGGATGTCAGAGACACAGGCACGAACAATGACTCGCATAGGATGAGCCATGATAATGGCAATATCACGCAGTAGTAGAATGAATGAAGTAAAGCAGCTCTGTGAGATCGAGAGTAAGGAGGAGGGATGAGAGGGCGAGAGAGGAAGCGGAGGTCCTTTGTTTGCTGGAGAAGGTGTCCATAGCAAACAAAAGGTCCAATTGAAGGCAACAAAAGGACCGAGCGACCACTGCCTATGTCCTTAGTGGCCGGTCCGCATAATTATCCGACCGGTCGAGGCAATGTGTCATTTTGCTCTCACTTGTCCTCTGGCTGGGAGCTGTCATCCTGTCGTCTGCGTGAGTACAGAATCACGATCGAACACGGCCAGGAACAAGCAGGTTTAAGTATTCAAGCTCCAGGATCTCGCCGGAACAGTTGCTGCGATCCCCGGCTCTGCAGTGCCGCTAAATTGTCCGGACCCTCTTTTAGTGGGCGCTTAGCCAGGCACTACGACTAATGCTGTGCGCTGGGGATTCTTCGTGGGCGTCCATGGGCACAAAGTACTCGTTCCAGGGGTGCAAAATACCGGTACCTTGGCTGCGCTTTTGTTGACGTCGTTGATCTTGTACTGATACTTCGTCACCTCGACGAGAACCACACAATCCCCCGGTGCCTTGTCGACTCGCATCGTCGGACCTTGGACATGGTCTGGTACTTCTTCCTCAAGCTCTTCAAACTTTACTCACATTAGCGTTATTAACATTACTCTGTACATATAGTAAACCCATTGCGGCCCTTACTCCATGCTTTTTCCAATCCCCGTCCGACGACACTTATCGCTGCTTGCCTCGTCCCATCGCCTTTCCCCTCGGTCCTGCGACGGTACCCATCAGCACTACACAAGTCAGTTCCATTCAATCACCGAAACAAAACAGAACTCACCGTCCCAATACGTGAACGAACTCGAATAGTTTCCCCAGAAGTACCGATGGTGGTCATCGTGCCAGTCCGCACCGCCCCAGAAGGGGAACAATCGTCGCAAGCTCCAGGGAAAGTCATATCCCGAGTGCGAGTCGATCGCCTGCAGCTGTCGCAGTGCCATCCACCCTAGAACTGTTATCAGATGCACATTGCCAGTGACGTAGCCGAGAACAAGCGGGGGGCAGATCGTCCCGAGACCGAGGAGGAACGTCTCCGCAGGACTGGCGTACTCGGCAGTCAACCCGAACGGCGCCGCATACTGGTGGTGGACGCGGTGGATCGATCGGTACAGTGGACCCCAATGGAATGCTCGGTGCAGCCAATAGTGATATGTGTCTTCGACGATGAAAAAGAGCGCGATTTGGGCGGCGATGACAGAAAGCTTAGGGAAGGGCAAGGTGTACTGGACGCCGCAGAGTTCCATCATCGGATGGAAGAGGACGATCATTGGTAGTTCGATGATGAAGTGGATGGCGAGGATGTACTTGACGCAGGTCCATTGGTCGTTGACTGACGGGGCTTTGTTTTCTTGAATCTTGAACCGACGGAAGACGCTGGGGCAAGCGTCGGCGACAACCCAGGGAAGACAGCGGCCGAAGTAGATGAGTTCGTGAGCGAGGAAGGTAATCACTCCTGTCACTTGTGAGCGAGACTCCTCCCTTACGAGACGCGACTTACCAGTCGCGAGGACATCATTATTCCAGAAGGTGTAATGCGCCCACCATAGCTGCTCCGGCCAGGAAAGGCTAGAGTCCTGTTTGGCGACATTGACGAGCTCAGGGTATGACATCGAGCCGGAAGATGGAAGAGTGATATTCGCCATATTCGCCATTGTGATACACTTTGGATGAGGCTCAATGTGTAACAGGTACGTCTTCCAGAAAAACTTTTCCCGGGATATTTGTAGTGTTGCGGTGTTTGGTCTCAGCCAAACCCCGTATGGGCTGATCCAACGATTTTAAACACACCACCCCGGATCCCAAGCCGCATCCTCACCTCGCCACAATTTAGCCAGGCACTCCCAAATTAATGTGGGTAACTATAGGGGTCAGTTCACGTACGACACGGGATCTACCCATGCGATTGGGTTGTATGCGGCTGTCTGGGGTTGGTACTGGTTCACCTACTCGGCCGGTTGGGACGCCGTCAGAAACTCCCGTTGACAGCCAGCTTCGATACTATCACTTGGCGCTCTCTCTCTCTCTAAGCCGCTGATCAAGCGAACTGAAGCGAACTGACTCCGACGTAGTAAGAGAGACCCATTGTTGGTAAAGTCGCCGGGAGCCACTCAACTTCGTAGCCGAAATCACCAACCAACAATCGTGCCATGCTGCTGGAGCTATCACTAACAATGGTCTACATATATTCCACCTTGACCCTGGTCAGACAAGTAATTTTTATCTTAGATATGCGCAACTCACAAAGGTTGAGTCAATTTTTCACGAAACCATTTCTTCGTGGGTGGTTCAATGTCGCATGACAGCAAATATACATCTAGCGTGGTAGCGGTCTTCGAAAGGTCGGTAAGGAATCAAACCAGATCTACAACTAGCTTCTTCCTAAAGCTTTTTGTAAGCCTACTGTTCAATAGATTTACAAGACTGCATACAATAGATGTTGCGAAGTCTCATTCTCATTCTAGTTCTACGATTGACTGGGACCGTCTATAGGCTCATCCGTAGACACATCCAGAGCTTCGAACGATCGAACCATGTACTCCTGCCCACGAACCATAATCCTCTTCTGAGAATCGTCAACAGGGCCATGTCCTATATCGCTTCGCGCAGGCAAATCTCCTGCCTCCGGACCGAGTTCATACTTCACCACAAACCCAGTCCCCTGAACAAAGCTCTCCCTCCTCGCACTAACCTCCCCACCACTCTTAACAACGGTCTTCGTCTCACCAGCCGGTCTCACAAGTACCTGCCTCTGACGAAGCACGATATAAGTACCCCATAGAGCGCCGATAAATGTCCGAGTTACCTCCGCCTCTTCGCTTTCACTCAACTCTGGCCAATCCCTCACGCTCTCGAGAACGAACGATAGCCCGATATTCGATCCCTCAATCGGGCGGAATGGCAATGGCCGCCAGACCTCCTCATACTCCTTTACCGGCGCCCCGGGGAAATCAGGTCGCGGCATAATGCCGACCTCGAGATCGTCACCGTTCGGAAGCGCCGAGAAGGTACCGCAGTCTGCGACGCCGAATGCGTTTCGCGAGTCGAGTTCGTGGGTGAATGTGACTTCATCTGTACCTTTTAGCTTATGTTCTTTTGAAAAATGGGAAAGGCGCGACTGGCTACATACTTGAATTCTTGTCTTGAAGTCGCTCCCCCGCGATCGCCCAGTCGATTTTGGTGGTGTTGAGGTCGACGCGCAGGTCGACGTACCAATTTCCGACGGAGAGGACCAGAGTGTCCGTATTCTCGAAGGCGGGCTCTGGTGGCCATCGGAGGGAGACCCTCGTTGAGAGGCGGCACTTTGTCATTGTTGTGGCCTGTGTTGTAGTGGTGTAGGTCGTTGCGTCCGTGGTCATCTCTAATCTCTATCGCATCGCGGCCTCCACGTGGGAATCTTCTTATCAGTTCCCCCGCTCAAATTCCTTGACTTGGAGAAAACGCAACAACAATTATTGGTTGTTCGTCTTACTCCAACATTCCATCTCCTCGGGTTTCCTCTTCGGGGTAGCTCAGGGCTCAGGGCGTCGATATGCTTATCACGCTCAGGACTACTACATGGTGCGTATATAGCCAACAGGTACAGGGGACATCCCTTCGCGAATGAACCACGGTCAAAAATCCACAAAGATGTTGACTCTCTATCTAGTAGCCGGTTTTATCCTGAGCATTTTCTTCATACAGCGACTTCGCTCTCCTGTTGCGAAACTCCCCGGACCATGGTATACGACGTTCACAAGTCTGGTCTTGAGGTACCATGAGTTCACCTCGAATCGACGTCTCTACATCCATAACCTTCACAGAAAGTACGGGGCTGTCGTTCGGATCGCACATAATGAAGTCTCGTTCGCCAGCTTTGATGCGATCAGGGAAATCTACGCGTCGGGTGGAAGCGGATATGACAAGACCGAGCTGTACGATTTGTTTCGCCAATTCGGGATCAAGTATGATGACCAATGGAAAACAACCGCCTCCAAAGAGTAGCTGACTCGATCAGGACCATGTTTTCGACTCTCGACAAATATAGTGTGGGTATTGTTTGCTGATCAGAAGCGAACATGGAGTAACAGCATCCAGCACAGCCAGCGCAAACGTGAACTCGCGGACCGATATGCAATGACGAATATTCTTCGCGAGGAGCATGTATCTGCTATCAAAGACCGCGCAAGTGCTTTTGTCTCGAGATGTGTCGCGTCGTCTGAGAGCGTGGATGTCTACGTATGTCTGCCTTATCCACATCGATGCTCCTTCACCTGCATTTGTTGACGACGCAGATAGGTCTGGCTCCATTGTTATGCTCTCGACGGTGTAACAAACTTCATGTTCAGCCCCGGCGGCCTCCGCTCGCTTGACGCAGACAAGGACGCGGACTTTGATATCATGGAAGAACTCACATATCATCAAAGCCTGCAGAGTGAGTCTAGCCGCCCCTCCTCCTGCAGGTCTGCGACGCCGTGACTCATATCAAATGCAGAAAACCTCCTGCATTATTACCTCCCCACTCTAGCCCTCTACTTCCCACAACGCCTGATTCCGCGCCGCGCACCCAAGACAAACGAGTATGTCCTGCGCATGGCGGCGCAGCAGCCCCCGGCCCAGGGCAGCCTCGCCGCGAAATTAGCCCGTAAAGACTCCCCACTAAGCCACGCCCAGGTCGCAGCCGAATGCAAAGATCATATGGCCGCGGGGATCGATACGACCGGTGATGGGCTGTGCTTCCTCATGTGGGAGCTCTCGCAGCCGCAGAATGTCCGGTTCCAGGAGCAGTTGTACGAGGAGTTGAGCGCTGCGGATAAATTCATGCCATTGGATAAATTGCCCTACCTGGACGCGGTTGTAAAAGAGGGTCTACGTATCGCGCCGCCTATCCCGATGTCGTTCCTCCGGTATGTACCAGCAGGAGGCCGATCAATCGATGGGTATTTTGTTCCCGAGAAAACGATTGTCAGTTGTCAGCCATATACCGTGCACCGGCTCGACGAGAGCATTTTCCCTGAGTCGGACACGTTCAATCCGGATCGGTGGATAGATAAGAAGAGTGCCGCTGAGCGGAATAGACTGTTTTTTGCCTTTTCGACGGGTGGGAGGGGGTGTACGGGGAGGAAGTATGCTTGTTTCCGCTTGCCGTTGTTTTCTGATATAACTTGATTGAACGATACTAATCTATGTGCTTGATGCAGCCTCGCGACTGTGGAAATGAAGGTCCTCCTTCGAGAGGTCTACTCGCGGTTCCGTACGACGGTGGCAGAGGATATGTGTGGGTGTATGGACATCGATGATCAGATTATTTCTGCGAGGCCGTTGGGGCAGACGTGTAGATTGAGGTTTAGCGAGAGGTGAGAAATATGGTTCTGCTCTGTTTCATGCTGCCCGGTCGCTCGCGCGCTTGATCTGCATGAGTGCGATTGGAGTATGTTTGTCTGTATGCATGTCGTGAGTCGTCCGTTTACTCAGACATGCAGTACAATTCAGCTCCGCTCGTTTCTCCAAATCGGCCTCGGAAAAAAAGGTTTCAATTCTGCTACTAGTGTCATTATTCATTCTCGAATAAACATAGAATCTGTAGAAAACTCCATGCAACGTATTCAAGAACTGAACTCCGACACCAGAGTCGTGAGGCGGATTGGGTGCTCCAGGCCATGGCCGGCACCTGCCGTCAAATCCCACGACGCCACAAATTCGCTTGTGTTTGAACCTCGACTCCTCCCCGCCAACCAACGCACCGTTCTGCCTGCGTTTTATGTGTCTCATTCGGGCAACTGCAAGTAAATTTCAGACCAGCAAAGAGAATCATGTCGGGTTGCGGCGAATGAGATGATCTATGTTCTGGATGAGAAGGCCTCCGAATGAGTTCGAATTCCCATTCTCCCCGGCTGGATAGCTCAAATTACGGTTGCTAACTCACTATCCGCAGCGCGACGATGCAAAAAAAGCCGCTTTCGACATCCTGCCTTTGACTCACGGGTCACGAATGTGTCTCAACTTCCTGCATCGATTTATTGGTCGCTCGGAGGGCTGACAAACGAAGATCAAGAGTCTCCTTTCACAGGGATCTTGCTCGTGAACGTCGTCAATGCGCGGCGCGCATCTACAATGAGCTATTGAATTTGCAGGCATCCGGACTTGATAAACATTGAGAGTATTTGTGACAGAGGCCCCTGGATCCAATACGCTGTTGAGGATGAATTAATTGTACCCTCGCGGTCAAAGCTATGCTCGCCTTGCCGTGGAATGTCTTGTCACTCTCACCCTGATGTATATGCACTACGGAGAGGACTTGATCCTAGCGAGGCTTTTGTTTGCGTCTGGCCTCGGCGACCTCGATCTATGGCGTCTGAGGTCTACAGATGATTCCTCAAATTCGCTATGATATCGTTGCCTTTGCGCATCAGCCATTTACATCCGGTACCTTTGTCGTTGACGAGGGGATATAAGCCTCGAAGTTTCCGAGTGCTGTTTCTGGTATCCATATATATTCATAATTTGCTCTTTCCGTTCTGCAACCTGTCGTTGGCTTCCATGGTGTCCCTGCTATCCCTCTTTCCTAAGCCTCTTTCATCAACCTTCTCTTATATTTACCTGTCTGCCCATATAATCAGACGGAGTGGACGCCTATTTTATCTGGCCTTCACACAGCAAGGCATATGAAGCCCTGACCTATAGCACATGTCATCGACCGATCTACCGGTGTCCTCCTCAAGGTTCTCACGCTTCTCAATTTTGTCAAGCTTCTCGATATTTCTCGGTCATTTTCTCCAGGATGAAGAAGGCATTCACTACAATATATCGGCCAGTGAATCCACCATCAAAACACCATTATCTTTTCTTGCCGGCTTGCAGCATGCCATCGCGAACTAGGTAAATCCCACACGGTCATATCGCTCTATTCTATCGGAGTAACCGCCTAGTGCTCGGCTGGATCTGGTGAGTCTTCTTTCCTTCCATGTTTACGACTTAGGGAGCCTCTTGCTGGCGGCGTCGATCACGGTCGAAATCTCTCATAGTGCGCTATCCTTGTCGTGCCCGTGTCCCCTTCGCCTCCAATACATTGTCGACCCATTCCATCCTTCGTCCTCCTCTTTACGCTATACATCCCAGCCGGAACGTACAGATATGAAGCTGCTTCTTGAAGGTCCCTCACTTGTCCGTGATGTAAATATACGCCATATACGCCATTCTGCGGCTCATATACTTCACCATGCATGAGATTCCTCTCAGACAACTCAAGATCAGGTTTACCGATATAAAGTTTCTCAACTATACAGTGTGAATATCAGAATGACTGGTTCTTTGAGTACAGGGATTATCAGGAGCCCAGGATTATACATTGGTCAAGAATACAATTTTCGCACACAACAGCAGACAACGAAGTCAAAACTGCGCTATTCTTCCGAGGGCCAACAATATGCTTGCTAGAGTCAAGCTTGATACACATACGCCATGGGTTTACGCGAAAGGACTACCGTTGATCAACGAAGATCACTAGCGATCAAGCGAAGAACTAGATGATGTTAGTCTGAGGAGCAAATACCTCCCTAGACCATAACATCAGGGCGTCCTTCACCCGAACTCGTCCAGCCAATAACCCCAATGACAACTTTCCCACGCTCTTTTCAACCGGGTCATTGATTTCGAGCGAAAGCTGCAAGTGATTACGCGGACACCCACAAGAATGAAAGGTGTCATTCGACACAATGACGGTGGCTCAACTTACCGATGAAGGCATTTTTCATTTTATTCGGCTCTGCTTGGAAGAATGGGAAGCCTACATGTCTCCCCGTAATCCCACTCAACGAGAACGATACCATGGAACTGTCTCAGCCGCAGAGACAGCTATGGACATGGTCCCGGCCCTTGGGACTTGCGACTTATCGTCGCTGGACGACATTATTTTCTTTTCTGTCTCTGGTCCAAATTTCTCGACTTCGATTCCATCGTCTTGCTCTGGATGAGCAAGATACGTGCTGGACAGTCACTTCTCTAACCTGGGTCACGACGAACAGATGTCCAGAACACGAAGTACTCTGTCGAACTGAGGACACGACAGTCCACTGCGGCTTCATTACATCAACCCCTTGGTCAGGGATGCGCCGGTGAGGGAGCAAAATGGTTGATCAGCTTAAGCCAGCAAAGTACGGCGGCTCACGCTTTTGACCTGAATCGGAAATCAGAGAGGCCCTGTGCTTTGAGATGGGCTGGAACAAGATTGTTGCTCGGCTCAAAAACTAACAGATTCCTCATGAGTATCACTCGGGATGGTGAGTAATATCGGGACCATTCATAAACAAAATCGTTGTATGTATCAGCCAATACTTGGACAGAGACATGCTCGAAAACAAAGTTCCCCTGCTTTGTTATGCCCCCCCTTCTTCATATGCTGAACCGAAAACCTAGGCCTTACATTGAACGACCGTAGTCGCCCGCGCCGAAATAGCATGCCCCCGGCAAATCCAGTAAGTGATGACCTGTTGCTGAGACTGGAGTCGAACGCGCAACCAACGGAGCAGGTTTCTCGCGGAAACGTAAGTACTTTGGGGTGTCTTGGCGAACAAGTAAGACCTCAGAAGCCTGGATTATAAAGCTCTTGCAGCGGACCTCAGAAGCGCAAATGTGAGTACTCGACAGCTACGCCAGTTTTCAATGCAAACAAGAGCTAACAATACTTGGAAGGCTCAAAACGCGACTTTCATGCGAACAACCATCGCCGCTGTCTATGGATACTTGTGGCGCATGACAAGTTGACAACACGTTTGCTGTCCGCAACGAAGAGCTAGATCCTGACGCATCTTTCAAATGTGCTGCGCCCATGGGGAGGCCATGATGAAGATCGTGTAGCCGAATGCTCCAAGCCAGCGGTTGAATGAGCTCGCTCGCTCTTTTTCAGCTGCCCCCTTCCACTTCGTTTGATGCCATCTAGAAGAACCGCAGAAACCCTAAATATAGAATCGGCTTGAGATATAATCGGGATTCACGTTACCCAACCTGAGAGCCCGGACAACAAATGTTCCATGCCACTCCCGTGCTCCGTCAAACCTTACACAATTGCTATGTCATTTATTCGAGAACTATGCCTCTGTACTGCATGTTATTACCGACAGCCAGGTCGCATGGTCCCTCTTCCAAGCCGCAGCAAGGGCTTGGACCGTGTTCCCTCAGATATCGGAAAATTGGGAGCCTCACGTAGGATATTTGCCTGATATCGGCGATTCAACTAACTCTCAGCCCCATCTTGTCATCAGTCTACATGCGAAATCTTCACTTGAAGAAATCAGAGCCGCTAGGGTCGGAAATGGTGAACGTTCTCCTTGACTGCTGATTGTCGCTTGCTGCGTTGGTGCGATCTCTTTGAGCACAAGACCTTTCGAATCCAATCCAGTGCGAAGGATCACGCGCATGGCAAAGTACTACGCGCTTGTGGACCGAGTCCCACTCCCTAGCCTTTGTTCTATAGGCTTTGACCCGCGGTACTACAATACCGAAGGAACAGGCATTGGGAAAAAGTATACAGCAATATGCGCGCGCCATGAGCCGTACGATGTCAAGAATCATCATCCAGCCTGGTCACAGCTCGGGCAACCTGAACATGTCGAGGGCCTACTCATTTTCCCGAAACGAGCCCCACTATGGCATTTGACAAGCGCGTCAAACTGCGGCAATTTCTGCTGCTTTTTGGCGTTGGTCTTTTGTTGACAGCAATTTCCTGCTATCCTGTGGACCGGCGTTAAATACGGGTAGTCCACATCCTTTTTGGGCGGCTGGCTGTTTCAACCCCCTGTTCGAGGGCATTCAACAACCGTCCAATCATGCAAAGTAGTTGGGGCTGAGGAAGGAGAGCTGCGTTCCGCGGCACGTGACAGTACAAAATGTTGATCCGAACCAGCGAAGATTGCAGTTGAGCTTTGTGGGTCTGGCATAGGAAGGAGAAAGAAGTTTTGAAGAAACAGCTCAGACTTTACAGACAAGAGCCGGGTGATATCTAGCGAAGATGGAAAGACTGGTTACGCTAGGTGCTCTCCACGAATCCGCCTGAACCGCATTTTGTGAAGCCAGGCGGAGACGACAGCAACGACCATTGACATTGGCAACCGGCCTCGCATTTGACCTCGTTCATCAAATATCCTCGACAGCACAGCCGATGCAACACACTATGATCATGGTGCGCGCCTTTACATTCGGACACTCCGGATTACCCTACCACGCTTCGTTTTCTTAGGAATCAGGCTTATTAATTGTAGCCGGATCCAATACTAGGGCACTTTTTTGTAGTAAAACTCTGCCATTCGCGGCGCTGATGCCAGAATATCAGCGTAATTAAGTGTCAAGTCTCACTGCTAAGTGAGGCTCTGATAATGTTCACAACACAACTTGTCTATACCTTCGATCCACGATATCCGTGTGCATGACTTGGTTAGTGTTGTCCGACTGGGCCCTTGTCCAGAATATGAGGCTGAGTTGTCCGCGTGAAGGTGCGAAACGCGTGCGTGGTACTCAGCACAGCGATCGACTACATCTACAAGAATCGAAATGGCAATATCCGAGCGCTCACTTGAGGGCCGTTCGTTGCATTGCAGACAACAGGTTACACTCAGTATAAGTCCTTGACACCACGTTTTATCTAACTGTCTAGTCGAAGCTCGTCAAGGCCTTCCCAAGCACCTTCAAGATTCCACATCTGCTGTGAACGCTCTGCGAAATATCCGGGAGAAGTGGCTCAATTTTGAATCGATCTTAACTCAAGCACGGGTTAAGAGACATGCTTTCTCACCTGTCTTGGATCGTCCACACGGGCTACCTAGAGCATATCTTGAGGACCGACCGCAGACTGTCATGGTTCTGCTTTCTGTATTTACACCAATGTATATTCCTAAGAGATCCCAGATGAGGGGTTTCAAGACTGGGCCTTCTCAGACATGTTCTGGGCTATCACATTCCTGGGCCATTGTGACATCTGCATATGTCACGGCAGGAGGCACGAGGCCTTCGCAATCGCTTGACTTAGGCGGAATATCGGCCGAAACTGACTGGATTTCCGGGTCTGTGGTTGCGCTTGTTCCGGACCATGTATCAGTGACTGGAACTGCAATGACTGGTATAACGGATGAAACGCGGTGATCCGAACAAACGCCGTCAAAGCACTATTGTGCTTCTGTGCCCGTTATATTGAGGTCTATGTTTGTGTGTTACAGCACCATTGGAACCTCGATCCGCAAAATAAGGGGGGGCATTATGCTTTGAGATGATTCTCTCATGTGCCGTCTCCTGTTCGCAGTCTTCCCCGGGGTGGGCGTTCACTACTATGCTTTCAAAGGGCACAATCACCTCCTCGGAGATGACGATCTCGACGCAAACGGTTTCCGACATGCCGAGTGTTCATAACTATCGTTTCTTCTGTGATATTCGTCCTCTTGTCCTCGGCCACAAGCTGTTAATTAAAGCGGCTTTCTAAGTTCTGCTTGCAAAGTGCACAAGAACCGGCTTATCGGGACGCCAGTCCGTTCTGCGACTAAGCGGACCCCCACAATATGGTGCGCCCTTCGTTATTATTTACCAAGCACCGCTTCAAATGCTGGTTCACGCCAAATGAGAGGCCTGTACAATCGCCAATGACCATTGAAAGACCATGTTCGGTCCACCCAGAGATGGAACTTTCCTGTGCTGTGAATCGGCTCTCCATATACCTGAATCTGCAATAATAATAGTGCAAGTGATTGCCGAATTATCTGTCCCGTTGAAGCGACCTTCTCCAGCCCGCCATAATTTCGACGTGGGCCCCATTGGTATAATCTGTGCCCTACCTCTGCTGTTAGAGTATGTGCAATCTCAGTCGCAAGCCTCACCCTACACAACAGGCTTGCCGCGGACCAGACCAATCTCTGTAGTTCAAGAACTCTTTGACTACAATGTTGAAGGCGTCGACCAGAATCAAGCTGCCGCTCGAGTGCGGTGTTCGGTTTCAGAACATAAATGTCGACATGCCGATGATAGCTCATGGCGCAGACGGCAAAGACCGTGTGAAGCTGGTCAAGACCCTCTCATGGTCGTCTATGTCTTGAAAAGGATGGTCACGGGAAATATTAACACTGAAAGCGGAAACAATACGACGTGATGCCTTTGTGGTCCTGGGCCATGGTTCAGAAATTCGAAAGAGAAACGTTGTGTGAAGACAACCAGGTGAAAGACAGTTGGCCGACCATCTTGCAACAGACCACGCCAATGGCACATGACGTATTGCACGAGACCAGTCTCAACTGTGCCCTGCTGAATTTTCGAGCGCACCAAGGTCAAGTGCACAGCTTCCTTGATCAGGCACTTGGACCTCGGCGAGCGAGGTCTGGCCATGTCCTTTTCTCGGTGTCCATCAGTTTGTGCAGTCGGGGTCATGAAGCTGGACATCATTGTCCCTGATAATAGCGAAACCTATACGGACCTCAGAAGGTCCCCGGCTCATGCCTGTCTCAGGTAGTTTGACGACGCGCAACTGATTTGGCTACGAAGGCGCATCTAGCGCTTGACCAACCGGGCCATATGCTGTCAATTTTTCGTTGTCCTTCAGTATGTGTATGAAGGGCCTTTACCAACCATTATACCACATCGGATGTTGTTGAAGAAAAGTGGAATCTTTGCATGGATACACAAAGACATGTCCGAAAAATAAGCGCTACTATATCGACCACCAGAGCGCGTGTTTTGCCGAAATACCAGGACGTTGCTTCACCGACGGGTGGCTATTATCTGTATTGACCTGGTTTCAATCTACGTTGTAAGCTCTAGAGTTCTACTCTATAGTGACTTTCATGTTTGACTTAGCTTAGCCATCATGTGAACCGCCGAGATGCTCTCCCTAATGCGCATAGAGACGGCCATGACCTAAACATATATAATGGACGGATAGCGAACCCCACGCCTCTGCTACCAAGCTCTCTGGTCAGATGAAATACACGCAAGACGGCGCTCGATCTTTGCCTAAGGGGATGTTGGCTCCCATCAGCAGGGTCTAAGAGGAGAATCCCAACCACCACATTTCTCTCTAGAACATGTCCCAGTGATGCAGTTGCTGAATACATGACGGAAAAAGGGACCAATGCTGCTTTTGAACCATAAACTTACTATATCAATGCAAATACTTTGCCTTCCTTCAACAACATCCGATGTGGTGTAATGGTTAACATCGCCGTCTCTCACACGGCAGCTCGGGGTTCGATTCCCCGCATCGGAAGATAATTCATATCCTTTTTTCCCTTATCAAATTCTTTATTTTTTATTTATTTTTATTTTTTATTTCTTTTTTTATTTTT
>NW_027396717.1:0-34843 GCF_047715775.1 Aspergillus undulatus | reverse complement strand
CGCCATTCCACGCAGAAATTCTGATCGGATTGAAAATCCACGTTTATCAGCATCTAATAGTTTCTTCACAAGTATTTCCTCTTCAATTTTTGTCAACTTATGGCTATTGGCACGTGTTTCTGATCGTGGTTTGACACCTGCAAGCCGCTCACGAAGGGTGGATTCAGGCACACTAAAGGTCCTAGCAGCCCTTTTTATTTTTTTTATTTTTCCAGTTTTTGAAGCAGCAATAGCCATCTGCATGCGGGATTCTTTAGATAGAGGCATTTTATAGAGAATTGGTAAAGAGGTAACGCGTTGAAGATGTTGACATGGGGAAGTGGCAGAAAAGGCGCGGTTCGCCCGTAAGCGCGGTTCGCCCGTGGATTACGTTAACTACCTAAGGCTGACTAAGAGCTGAGTCATTAGGGATGACCGATATAGCGAAGCATGCACACTGCGTGACAAGATACTTAATAGCAGGCCAGACTATAGCAGGCTAGAGGTTAACCCTAAGGTATATAATAATAGCTTAGAAAAATAGCTATAAAACTAATCAATTTAGACCTAGAGGAAAATAATACAAAAAATCTAATTAACTAGATTACTCTATCAGGCTATTTATAGTTAGTGTATGTCGACTTGGAAATATGCCTGTTTAAGACCAACTAGGTAGTCATGACGCCTTTTTGGCTTAGCGGTATATTTTCCGATAGTGCACCACCTACTAAATACTCCTGGAAGGTGGCGGCATGAGGTAAAGGTATAAAGACCATAAGCAGTATACAGTATTTACAAGATACGTGTCAGATAAGGCCAGAGGAGTCCTTCCTAAGTTCCCCGAAAGGTCTTAAGGTATTCTGAGATCAAGGAGAAGAAGACAAGAGTAGGTTGGAAATGCAATATAGCTTTGGTCTGACAATCTGGCTATGTTGGTTGTTCTGGAAATAAGACACGAAGAACAAAGTTTATGTACAGGCGATGAGCGTCCTTATATATCCGTAGTTCCATATCTCTCGCTCAGTTATGTCCTATCAAGCGCTCATACAAGTAGTATCGCTTGATATGACCGTAGTCCCATATAGGCTAGCGTCATATCACCCAGTATGATCGTATCAGTTTGTCAATTATCCGTCCTCGTACACGGTGGCACAGCAGATTCATTGGCTGACGTTGTCTGGTTTCCTGACAGTAACGTTTTTGCTAACTTCAGTTAGTTAGAATATACCACTATCTAGGAGAATAAACAATCTCACAAAGCATGTGACGGCATTGTCCTATCCCTCCATACCTTTTCCCGTGATATCTCCTACCTTAAACTCTGTGCCAACGCCGTGAAATGGCTGGTTATTGTAAACAAGCAACAATCCACAATTCAGTGCGTACTAGTCCACAGCTTTCAACCCCGCCATGTTGGTAGTGACTGTCTGATCCAGACATCTAAATCTACTTTTCGCCGACAGCTTGGATCCAATAATAAACGTATAACATCTGGATACCATCGAATTTGGATATATACAATGCGGTATTACCCGGACTTGGCCAAGGATGTCCAGGGCAGCCAGAATGCTAATCCCACCCGGGCAAAGGCGCAAGCAAGAACAGACAAGAGCAAGATTTATGGTATAACTATTCTTGCCCGGAAGTTAGGCTTCTGTACTCTACAAATCGAGGTACTCCTAAAGCGATTACCTGACCAATAGATCGCGCGGGCTGCCCTGCTCAAAGCTCGGAACCCGGACCACTACTACTATGATAGTAAAACCTTCGAGTCCCTTATCGTGCAGATTCCTAGTTGTTTCGCACTTGCTGTCCTAAACAAGGCCTTGCCAGCAGCACTTGTCACTGGCCGGGCAATCAAGCTGAAAGACCGCTGTAGAGCTCCTCCGGAGCCAACCTAGCAGCTAGACCGCCCGTATATCTTCTTAGACCAACTATATTTAGCGACAGTATTGCGAAGAAGCGTATCATCCCTGGAGGTAAGACAGTGCTTTTACTATGCCTTTTTCGGCAAGCCCTCTTCCCTGACAACCATACAAAGCACCCTGTCGGAACAGTCATCGGCTAACGAGCCTCTCTCACCCTTGTTTGTCCCAAACGGTGACTCACGCTTACGATAAAATCGGTCGCCGAGGATGTGTCTCGAAGCGGCTTTAGCGAAGGGTCATTCAATGACTGTCGACATCGGTCAGAGATTCCTGCAGAACGACATCAAAGACAGGAAAAGAGGCAGCCTCGTCGGCAAGAACGCCAGCTTCACCAGCAGCAGGCAGCAGTGCACAGTTCACCTCAGCCCGGAGAGCATTCTCCACAATATTCTACAGGAGAGGAATTTACAGTCTCTGGAGCAATGACTATAAACTCCTGGGATAACTCTGACATGAGAGCTCAGCCTGGACCGGAGAGTGTCGATCAACAGCCAGCAGCCAATGAAGGATTGTATGTTGACAGTGAAGAACAAGAATATACAGAGATAGATGAAGATGAGCTATTGAACCAAGTAGAGGATGGGAATCCTAGGGCAGAGGACCTCGCCACTGTTAAGCATTCGACTTTAGATGCTGGGAGCAATAGGGATATTTATGACGTACCAGAAGAGAGAGCAACTGTGGACACAGACATGAACTCTCCTGTGCAGGCCCGATCAGAATCTGCGGAAAACCACACTGAAATGCCAACTACATTGTCACGCCAGCCACGCTCAAAGGAACCAAAACCCAAAGACAATAATAGGGACGCGACGTGGCGACCATACGATGCTATACAGAAAGGCAATCGCAAAGCAATAAGAAGACCACCCGCAGCCCGAGATCAGTCAATGGAGCTAAGCGCAGAGCAATGGCCCGGTTCAGGACTGTCGGAACCGATTGGAGAGCACACAGAGCAGGAAACACCCCAGCTGGCAGACGAGCCAGATGCCCCCGAACGTATTCCCATGAGAGTGTCATTAGCGGCTGATAGTCAGGACATAGCCCCTGAAACTGCGATGCATCCTGTGTTTGAACAGACGAGCGCATTCGGGGACCAGCTGCAGAACTCGACAGGATAAATTGCTGAAGGTCAAGAGCAGCAAATCTCGGATACTATTGTGAATTCCAACACACGAGCCACTCTCCGAGGTATACGCAGTAGCTCTCACGCCTGGAACTGACTATAGTTTTGGGCACAGCGGTCGGTGGTGGACGCCGTCTGGTTGTAACGGCAAATTCAGCGTGTACAAAAAGGGCGGCCATAAGATCTGCACCGTTACCTACGATCGAAGAACAGCATTCAGATTGAGAATCATGACCACGGCAGGTATATTGTGGGTCCTCCTGATGGGTTTGTGGCATACGCTACTGCGATGGGACCTGGCAGTATCATGATCAAGAAGGTCGCTTGAGTGGGTAAGTGGGTTGCTTTGTTTGTGGAGCTTGCTGGGTATTGGTGGCTTTACTGATTGAGGTGTTTAGAGGAATGCCTGAGGGGCTGCTTTTTCTAGAAAATTGATGACCTGATTCCGGCTCTAACTTATGTTGACATGCACAGTGTTGGAGACCTTTCCTACTGAATTTATGCATTATATGCTAATATCATGTTCTCTGCGATGCACATCCCATATATCCAGAACGTATAAACTCATACACAAAGGGCGCTTGCAAACTTTGCGTAGGTAATCTTTTACAGCTTCGGCCTAATCTAGAACCTCCTCGCTGAGAGAACAATGCAAGGACACAATATCCATAGTCCCTATCCCATGCCATAGTTATGTAGGAGTACCGTCATGAGAACGTAGCCTCTAGTTACTTACTCTTCCATATCAGGGTTGTACTTTGGGAGGCCTTCCAATGACGCATATTTCTCAATCATATATAACATGTCATTGTAAGCCCTGTAGCTAAATCGTGAGTATTTGTCTTCTTCCGTGTCGGTGGTAACTTAAGTTTCTCGTGCGTTTTCTCCAGGATGGTTGATAGAGTAATTCAATATGTATTTCAAGCTGTAGAGCCGATTTCGACCGTCCCACTCATCCTCCGGAGCAGAAGGCTCAAAATTTTGGAGATAGTGCCTTGCAAACACATTAGATCGCATTCCATGTCAATACACACATCGCCATGTGGCTATGTTCATCTCGTTGTGCCCGAAGAACCCGTCCGGGTCCAAGAGGATGATCTCCCCATTCTCCTGTAACGTGCCGATATTGCCGATCTATAGATCTCAATGCAAGAAAGTAGGCTTGATTGGCTCACCGTTGAAAGTGAGATTGTCCAGTAGACGAGGAATGATCTTGTCCACCAGACGGCTCGTCGCACGCTCGAACTCGGGCCAGACCCCGTTCTGGTCATTGCCGTGCTTGATCACCCCGAGGAGGAGGTTCGTGTAAAACTCGGTCCATGTAGACGTCCAGCCCACGGTGTGAGGGACCTTTCCATCGCAAGTTGTTACTGAGAACCCTGACATGCCGTTTGGTGAGGGGATTGCGCGATGTAGCTCTGCTATTCTTGCCGTACATCTCCCGGGCTCCGGAATAATAATGTCCATGTCGAGAAAATCTTCCATAAAAAAGTAGGTCACTTGTGATGAGTCGAGTGACTTTTGGTATTTTCCCCAACCGTGAGGCTTTGGCACCAACGTAGGGAGATGTTTATGAATGAGGGAGATGGATGTAAACTCGCCGCGCATCATTGCCATCCCTTCATCTCCCAGCGCACACTGCATTGTTGTTAGCCAGCTGAAATGCTGTAGGTTGCAACTAACAATCCCTCGAACCTTTAGGAAATAACGCTTGGACGATCCATCAGGTTAGATCGTTGTTATCTTTGCAGTTGTCGTCCATGCGGAATTTCCATAGGGCTCTGCAGATATCACTTGCGTTCCATTGGGCATCACTGCACTCTGGTTAGTCCAGGAAGCGTAAGTGAGAGACAAACGCACTTGCTAGAAGGGCCTCATCGAAAGGGAATGATCCCTTGATATTCTGCAATTGGTAATCTGCACAGATACCCTCTCTATTAATGGAGGTATATTTCTAAGCCCTGTCTGTACCTTTGGTGCCAGATACTATATTTCCGCCCTGTACCTAGACTTCGAGCTAATAATCTATGTAGTCTATATAGTAAAAACATGTCGCGTGAGAATAAGACCCTCAGCTAAGCCCACGGTCTGGGTTTAGTAAACCCTACTTCAAAGTATTGCCTCTCACAGCTAGCCAGTTACTTCCAGACAGGATACATACCCTTAAATTATATGAGCGTCAGTCTAGGTGTAAATTACTCGATATCAACCACTAATAATATCAAAGAATGAAGGTCCGATTTGTCAATCTAGCTGCAAACGGTGGTTTAAATACACAGATAATAATCAGCAATCTAGCCGAAAACAGCAGCTAGAAGAGACATAACTTTTGAACCGTGGAAATAGCAGAAAAATTCTGCATAAGTCTCGGCGAACGGACGTCGTCGTTTCGATATCTTACATAGGCAGGTCTCACATACGACTAGCGGTCGACATATAATTATGAATTATGTAATATAGATATATATTGCATATAGATTGTTTGTTAATAAAGGAGTTTAAAAGTCAAGACTGCGTGCGTGGGATACTACCAGAGGTCACGAACTAGCAATATGAGCCTTGTATCAAGGCTTCTGACAAGAGCAAGGACTATGACAAGATGAATCCGTGCCCGAAGTGCCGGGACGATGACGGAGGGGATCCGGAACATACAACCCTCGTTCTCGAATATATATATCACGTTGTATTTGCGCTTGCAATACTAACGCCACTTCCTCCCAACAACATGAAGCGGGATAACCAGCAAAAAGCTAAACACGAACATTAGACCCGCCACAATACCAGAGCTCGCAGCGACACCGACATTACTGAACATATCAGGGAACCTGAAGAGCAAATATTGTCAGTTACGTTACGAAGCCACAGAATGAGAAGAACCGGGATACATACAAAAACGGCCCAATAAAACCCCAGATTTGCCGAGTAAAGGTGACAAAGACACCAACGCTCCCTGAGTCCTGCGGGTACGAGTCCACTGCATAAGTCACCAGCACCGTGGTGACGACTTGGTTTCCGAATGCCGCGATACCCGTGCCTATAATTGGCGCGACTTGCCAGTGGCCTTCGTCTGACTGTTGTGTGCAGACTAGGAATATGATGACGCCAACGATGGTCAATACAACGCCAGGGTAACTAAGCCAGAGACGGAACTCTGGCTCTGGCCTGTCTCCTGGCCCTAGCTTGCGAGTGCGCCAATTCATCCACATATCAGACATAGATCCACCAATCTGCTCGCCTAGGACAGTACCAATAATAACACCCAGGAACTGAAGGCCCAGCTGTTCGGCATTGAGGACGAAATTCTCTTGTAAGAGTTGAGGGACTTCGACAGTAATCAAAACACTACCAAAGAGGAAGACCATAGCGTATGCAAAGGCCGGGATGGAGACCGTCGGCTGGATGGCCAGTGTCAAAGGATGATAGAACTCGCTGGGCTTCAGGGGTGTCGGGTCAATGCGGCGGAAGGTGAGGTACTGGCTGCGGAAACCAAAAGAGGATCTATCCGCGTCGTCAGCGATGTAGCGGGTTTCGGCACCGAAGAAGATGTACAGCATGAATTGGACTCCGTTGATTATGGCGAGGACCCAGAAGATCCAGCGGTATCCGGCGCGATTTGCGACGAAGCCGAAGATTAGGGGACCTGTAGCAGCAAGTCTGTGCTCAGCAACTTGGAAGCGGCATCAGAAGTTGCTGGATGAGGGCAAAGGCTAACTCACCAACAGGAACACCCAAAGTAACCATCAACGTCCAGATCCCCATATACCTCCCCCGCTCCTTTTTAAAGAACGTCTCTGTCACAACCGCACTCCCGATAGCGGCGGCAGGTGAGATAAAGAAAGCAGTTAGGGCTCTGCACGCCGCCATAGAAGCGTAGTTTGGACTCTTCGCGCAACCAACGTTGCATACTAAACTCAGGATGGTCGATAACAAGAATATCGGACGCCGGCCATACCGACTAGACAGCGGCTTCCAAAATAGGGGGGCTCCACCGAGCACGGCAATCTGGAGTGATGTCAAGTAGCTCGCTCTTTGTATGGATACGCCCAGGTCTTGGGAGATGTCCTCATATGCGGGGATGATAGAGGCTGTGAAGGTTGAAATGCATGCGTGGAAGGCAACGAGGATGAGGTTCGCGTGTTTCTATTGACCGTTATACGCGCATTAGTAGTCTATCGACATCTCAGGAGAATGTGCAAAGTATAGTATACCTTCCAGGAAGGCCAGTTATATGGATCCGCATTCGAAGCGCTTGGAAGCGGATCCAAGTCCAGGGTTCCATGGCGCTGCAAGAGGAATTCACGATGTGCCTGCGATAAACTGGCAGCAGCCGGCTCGGGGACAGACGCTTCTGCATCCTCGACAAACTCGCTGCCGTCCTTTTTCCGGATTCGGGGCACCCTTGCTGATGGAAGGACGACTATGAGGTGGAGTATCACTTATCTCGGACGCCATTTGTGTCAAGCAGGAAACGCGGAGATGAAGCGAGTCGCGAAGAGAATCTGGGGTAATGGCCCACAAACGTGGGAGGAGGGACCCCATCATATATACCCAACCGTGGCGTTGAAAATGGTTGATATTAGATAATTACCATAGCGCTGACGAAACTTGACGAGCTTGTCATAGCGGCCCCCAACTGGGCGAGTAAATTGTACAGATAGCCAACCGTTTCATGTTGGGAAAGTGGATGTTGTGGGGATAGGGGGTGCAGGATGTCAGATATGTATAGTAAGAATGGGGAATCGTGGGGATGTCGCTTAGTCCCCACGAGGAGACGAATTAGCCTGACAGGGAGCCGTTGGCTCCTGTAAGGTCAGCGGCTAGAGAACCTGGGCCGGAGTGCTAGTGCTTAGCTTGCTAAGCTTTATGAACCACTGCGATAAAGATTACTCGCCAGGCGAATCGCTATTAGGGCCTGCTAGGCAATCGAGTCAATATTCTGCCCGGTACTACCACAGTAATGCCTACTATTGTCTCCACGAATCTCCCCACGAATTCCCACAGAGATTGAAGCTGTCAGCACCGACTTTGGAGTATTCGCTAAGTGGACGGACGCTCTGAGCATTACATATTGCTTATCATAGCTTACCTTGCTTAGCAGTTTACCTTTTCATGCGAAAATGTTCTCGAGCTCAATCTCAGCGGAGTTAGCGTTAGTTATTTCCCCGGGCTGGCGTTGACAAAGACGTAAGAAACTCACCCATACTTTTGGGGTGATCCCGAAAAACATACTAGCCACCAGCTAAGAGTAACCTAGTTGATCACTAATTATTGGCTACCGTTGAGCTATTGGCTGTGTTGACAGCTCCGAAGTGGCAATAACAATTGACTTTCAGTAACCCTAACTTCTTCCCTGCATAGACGAGTCCAGCTACTGGTAACTGGTATAAATTCAATGATCTTATGGCCTTGAGAGAACAACGTATAGGAATAGCCTCTTACCTTGCACCACTAATCTATATCTAAATCGTTATAGGCTGAACGGCGTAAAAAACTTGGCCAATACTAGCTCAGGCTCATTTAACCTCATGACGGCGCTCAAAATGATTTATTTTCAAAAATATTCCGAAAGTTAATGTAGAGAGTTCATATTCCTTTTGTTCGTGTAATGTTCGAGCCCCAGACTGGCGTCTGTTACGCATAGTCAGAACCTTGCTAGGGCTAAGACCGTGCCATGAGCTTTCTCGCCACGACTTCCTAAGGCTGAACTTCGGAGCTTAGAATAGCAGAAACTTTCGAATATTGCTGGCTGTCAGCTGGTGGAAGCTCTGCTATAGATCTTGAATAAAGTGCGATAAGGGGCCTACTGCCTATACCTGACCACATGTGCAACGTTGGCAGCCTCGCTTACTGTCAAGGAAGGAACAGGGTGCCACTTACGTCTGCTTAAAACACCCAGTTTCTCCACTCATTTTAATAAGAATACCCCAGCAGTTCGGTAGCATATTATAGGCCACAATGCAGGGCATGGTCTAGGTCAACATTATTTCGGCCAATCATGGCCTTTGCTACGGAATTATACTGACGATCAGCACCTCCACGCCGCATGTAGAAATTCCAACGGCACACCCTGCACCTGGGACGCGGATCAGTCACGAAGTAACCTTGCGCCTACTCTTTCCTCAGAGGGTGAGTTATGAGCTTCGATAGAGTTTCTCAGCTTTGCTAGATAGCTGTCGCCCTAGATAGATATGCACTGATTGCTTTCCTCCACTGAACGAGTGGATTAGATGTCTGCTACTGTTTACAATAGTATTTAGGTCAGTCGGTGTATACTTCAAGCCATGCTCACAGGGATGTTGTTGACCGGTAAACGAAACAATTGTCATGTTCAACAGGCTTGTGAGGCGGGTGAGGAGAATGGAGGAGGAAGCAAGGCAAATTCCTGCACGCTGCACAAACAACTCCTGAGTTTATGAGGGATCAAGGTCCTCTACGTCATGGCTGCCCATGGCGCCTGAGCAGACTCTGGGGTGGCTTCGGTAACGGGCTTGGCAAGGAGTCACACTGTGTGACCAAGCTGGAGCGTCTCACGGTGACCTTCAATGCCCCCCCCCAAACAGTATCCAAGATCTTTAGTCCATAATCTCAGCAATGTCCCACATTATATAACGGGCTAGTAACTGCTCTACCTACCATGGTGGCCATGTCGACATGTCATCCCATACTTTCAGGCCGCTGTTGCCAGTAGTCTCCGCTGCTATCCCCCCGGTCGGAAAGCCAGTTCGACCGCGCGGCAAAAAAGCTTCTCTAGCTTGTACTGAATGTCGCAAGCGCAAATCAAAGGCATATACATCTTGTCCCCCTTTTTTTCCGTACGCAGTTTTTCAATAACCACTTGACAGTGCGTTGGGCTTCCCCCTCCCTGCGAACGCTGCCGCCAACACAGAACACCTTGTATACTCGATGAGGATAGTGATCGCCGCCGCAGGGGCGGTCTTGAGCGTCGCGTGGATGCATTGGAGCAGGATCGGACCCTCCTACTGAGGCTGGTGGACAGCATTCGGAACGAGAGTCTGGATGAGGCGATCAGGATCGTTGATCTCGTTCGGCGTGATGCTTCATTGGACGAGATGCGCCAATATATGGATCGTAAATCGTCGTCGCGCGAGGTTGAAGAAATACTGCCTCAGGTAAGGGGACTTTACAGTGGATTCAATATGACCTCCAATGCCCGTGCTGTGCTCACATCTTCAGTGCAACTTTGGCGACCCTCTCTATCACGTACCGGCCCATCCCTGGACTACCGTCACAGACGATAAAAACTACGTTTCTCATCTAATATCTCTCTATTTCACTTGGGGCTTCCCGGTACAGAAGTGGATTGATCGGGATTTGTTTATCAGAGACATGCAAAGTAGTAGGACAGACTCCCGATTCTGCTCTCCCTTTCTTGTCAACGCTCTCCTGGCGGTTGCCTGCGTATGAGCCACCCCGGCTGAAGAGCCAACCAAGCACCCGATTGTGTATTGACTTCGCTATTTAGTGCTATTGCGACTTGTCGGGAAGAAGCCCCGCATGCGGCGCTGTTCTTCCAGGAAGCTCCAGTTTCTATCATGAGGCCCAGAGGCTGTTGGATCAGGAAAAGGGACCGATTTCTCTCACAGGTTTTCAGGGTCGTTGTGAACTTTACCTTAGGTGATTATATTGATGTTATATCTCTGGATTCGGCTAACATAAGCTATAAGTACATGGATCATGGGAAAGCACGCTCTTGCTTGGCAGTACTTGTCGGAGATCGCGGACTTGACTCGAGAGCTCATGAAATGGCGAAATGCCATCACGGCCAGAGCCGACAATGATCACTGGGAGTTAGCTCGTGCCCTTGATACTGCGGTCACTGGATCTTTTAGCGCGCCTCAGTAAGTCTTGTCTGAAGATTCCTAAAGATATCTAACTGATCGGCAGGGTCGCCTTTCCGGGTCTTCACCAACCACCTATAGTATTGAAAGCTATGCCGGAGCCTACCACATGCAGGTTGCTGTCTCAAGACCATGATTCTGAAGACATGTGGTGCCCATACACCATCGGAAAAGGGGAGATGAAGGGCCCAGTGCCAGCGCACTCGAACTGCGTTAGTACTGAACTGTTCAACCTACAACTCATCCTGTGGGAGATATCGAATAACCCCTTTCGAAGTATTGAGCAACTCTCCTTCACGAGCGTAGAGATGACGGTTATTTTCCATCAACGATTGGAGCAATGGCTTAGAGAGCTGCTAGAATGCCTGACGCTTGCGAGCTTGCTGAACAGCGCTCCAACGCCGGCGCTACTCGATATGCAGTGAGTGGACACAAGCCTTGAGATAACGTTTGTTTTCTTCCTGACTAACACTGCTTTGCGTATAGCCTGAGATATCACAGTGCCATAATACTGATATTCGATGGTTCCAATGCCGTCAATCAGGATACTTTAGTTATGTCTGAGAGAATCTTCCAGAATATTCGTGTATCTTCTGCTCATTCTATCTGCTCCCTCCTCGAGAAGTTCGTTGCACGTTGGACTGTGCTGTATATGCCGTTCATCTATATACGCTACGCACTGATGGCCCTGTCTACCTTACTTGTCGACTTGGATAACTCGGTGAGCAAAGCGTATTTTGCGAACTCCTATACTGCTCTTCATACACTGGCGTTCCGATATCCCATGGCCAAAGAGGTGTTGCAGATTATCGTTGAACAAGCTAGGCAGTTGCAAGCCACTCTGCCCAAAGAGGTGACTTGCCTGCCGACGCTTGTTGAGTCAGATTTCGTCTACAAGCTTCCTTCCCCACGCGAAGTTCTTCAAAGCTCATAACCGGTCATATCTATTGCTAGCGTTGGCTGTAATGCGGTGGGTATGGTGTTAGTCTGTGTGATACCATATTTAGATGTTTGGAATTTATTAATCGGCGCAAGGAGAGCGTAAATACACTAAAGGAACTCTGACTTTGACTATGAAGCATGAATCTACGCTTGAATAGTGTATATATATTTCCCGCCAAGCATTCCAGTTGACAGTCTGTCTCCCCCGGGCCGCTTTCTTGATCCAGCAACTATGATTGGTTGTCCAATTATGCAAAGCGCTGAGTAATGGTGCATGTCCTATGCTGGATTATGCAAGCGTACGGGTTCCGCCGACCGCCTTCTAGATACGTTTTGCCCCTCGTCTCCCTCCTGTCTCTCCTCAAGTGACCTAGATCGTCGTGACGATAAGAGTCCGGCATTCAGCATTCACTGTGAATAATGAAAGCTTTCATCTTCGGCCGGCTCACCGCTTAGAAGCCTGCGCTCTTTGCAGAATTCCGTCATTGGACCCCCCCGGACCAAGCACTGCATCTCCTCGGAACCACCGTCCGACTCGTGCGCTATCGCAAACCATGATCTGCAGCTCCTGCATCGTACGACCGGCAGAAGAACTTCATAAGCTTCATGGCGGTTGAGCCGCCGATCATTCTAGAACTGAGTGATTGATTGACTTTCCGACCTGCAAAACTCGCGTCCGGACCTCTCACGCCTTACGAATATACTTATCTTACCATTACTCACCCGATCCCCGAAGCAACAACACGTCATGGCCTCTATATCCCCATTACCGTCGCCCGAGGTGGAAGACGGCTCCACAGTCCCTACTCCCCAGCGGACCAACAGCAGCCCAGGGTTTTCTGGCTCCAATCGCACGAGCAGGGCCGACAGCACCAACAGACGGTCAATCCAGTTCAACTTCGGACAATCCGAGTCGCAGCCTCCCTCGCGCCCTAGTAGTACAATGGGCCGGAAGGACTCACACCCTGAGACGCCCTCAGAGAAGGCCGGAGAATTAAAGGTCCCTGGGCGCGCTCTCTCTCCGCCGCCGCCTCAGTAAGTTGGTCAAGCCACGCCGTTGACGTGCTACCTGCTGATGACTTGTTTCCTTAGGACGTACGAACGAGGGGTCTCTTTCGATACCTTTGATAATCCCGACGCCGCGGACTTCTCTCTTACCCTCAATTACAAACATAAAGGCTACCAACTTACCCGCCGCAGCCGGACGTTCCTATGTGGTACCGACCAGAACGATTACTCCGATTTCGCCCTCGAGTGGCTCATCGACGAGCTTGTGGATGATGGCGATGAGATTGTCTGTTTGCGCGTGGTCGAAAAGGACTCTAGCATTGCAAGTGATGCTGCGGTGGAGGCGAGGAAGTACCGCAAGGAAGCGGAGAGGCTTTTCGAACAAGTTATTCAGAAGAATAGTCAGAACGAAAAGGCTATCAGTTTGGTATTGGAGCTGACCGTTGGAAAAGTTCAGGAGATCATACAACGCATGGTACGTCGCATTCCATCTTCAATGGTGGGAGCAGCAAAGGTTGACTTGTCCAGATCAAAATCTACGAGCCCGCCGTTCTTGTTGTTGGCACTAGGGGCAAAAACCTAAGCGGGGTTCAAGGCTTGCTCCCTGGTTCCGTCTCAAAGTACTGCCTACAACGATCGCCAATCCCAGTCATCGTGGTAAAGCCTACGATCAAGCGGGAGAAGAAGAAGAAGAAACGCATGGCAGATCCCACCAGGCGCAGCTACAACAACATCTTGCAATTGAGTGAACAACGGGGCAGTCACATATTCTCTGCTCCATCGAGTCGAAATAGCAGCGTTTCGAAACTGCCGGATGAAGAGGCTGCTGTTGCAGCTGCTCTCGGCATACCGCCTCAGAACTATACAAACTCCCGCAACTCACTATCAGCATCTGACAGGAGCAGTGTCAGTAATGACGGACCCATGGCTCAATCCCTGGAAGCCATCAACAGGTCACTCCAAAGAGACCTTTCCGTATCCTCTGACGAAACGAAAGGCGACGGAGAATCTTCGACCTTGCCTGGGGATAACAGTTCTGATGATAGGCTGCCAAAGGACCCGCTTCCGGCTAGTGACACCTCATCTCCGGCAGAAGAGGTGCCTGCAGAGGATGGCCAACCATCACTACCCGCAAGCCCTGAAGTTAACATTCCTGTCATTGTCACGGATGATATTCCAGACGAAGCTAAAGCTAAGCGGCAATCGCTATAAAAGCGGACCCGGAAAAGGTCTCATACCACAATACCACAAAAAAGAAGAAAAAACCTTTCATGTCATTCCGGTTCAACACCACTGAGCGTCCGGCGTCGAAACTTTTAATTCGTTCCCATTTTCATTCTCATCGAGCAAAGACACCCCCGTTGTGCAACTCACCAAGGCGAGGCGCCGTGAGTGCATACTCCATACTCCATCATCCCTCATTCCTCCTCATAGCATCAAGCTGAAACTAGATCATCAAAGCAAGCATGGACTCGATTTCTATTTGCATCATAGGCAGATACAGATACAGCTATCGACTCTCTACTTTTCCCTACTCTACTCTACCTTGAATATGAATATCATAATCCCTTTTCACATTAGACTCCACAAACGCTATGGGTAGCTCCGTCCGTCCGTCTACGTAATATATAGAGCAGGCCGCTCTGGTATGTACGTCAGAGACATTTCACTGATCTAATCTGGGTACCCGACTGACTAGGTAGGACTACCTAGGTAGTAACTTACCACCCAAAGATCCCAACCAAGTAAAAGACAGACAGACCACTTACTAGGATTACATCCCCGATTGCTCACAAGATGCCTTCCAGCTTTCTATAAACCAGCTAGCCTAGATAGATTTATACGTTGCGTTATAGATAAGAAAGTCTCAAATTGGAGCTAAGGCTACCTAGTAATTCACTCGTAGATATGCCAGTGCTGCATTTTGTGCCTACACCTCCTATCTCAACGTGGGATATCATTCGTACTGGTTGATGTGAGGTGATAGCGGACAGCCAAGCCAGCCCATGTAGCAAGCAGTTAGGTGAAATACAAGATACAGAATAGATATTTAACCAGAACGAACAGTCGAACACAATCTCGAACTCAAAACTTTTTTCTAAGCGGATTTTTGCCTAAACAAGCGAAAACAGAGACAGGAGGAACATGAGACGACACCAAGCTTTCCAATTTGCCCAAGCAGCACCGGAGGACACTGAGTGGGAGCTTGAAGCCGGCGGCGTAGGGAATGCAACCATGCAAACGAGACAAAGAAGGGGGAAAACAAGGCAAGGACGACTAAGTAGATGATTGAATTGGAAAATCCCTGCAGTTCTGTTTTGGTCGTGGATATGTATAGTTATCCTGACAACATAACCATAACCATGACCATAACCATAGATTGAGAACCCTTGCAGTGCCCAAATGCAGGCTTCTATCAGATAGATTCGTTCAAGGGTTCGTACACAACGGACACTGACACTAGAGGAAGAAAAACCGTCAGAGCTCTCCGGGTATGGAACTGAAAGAAAGAAAAATACAACAGACATGAAGATGAACATAAGACATTGATTGAAAAGACATAGTTTTGACAAAACTCTCGATCTCACACAGCACTGGACAGACCAAGTTAAGCAGGACATTGGAAGACAAGGCGACCTACCTAGGTATCTATCTCGCTGAACATTCAGAAGCCACTTTGCCCCTTCCACCGCCACCTTTTCTTCTTTCATATTACAGGCCTCCTCTGACCTCGCCTTGCTTTTCCTCCCCTCCTCTCTGTAGCATAGCAACACCGAAACAAATGGACAAATTGTACAATCGAATGTAAAGGAAGAACTGTCTCTATGATACCATACCGAACGAAGACTTTTCTGCGTCGTCACGGTCGGCGGCGAAGATTAGATAAGGTGGGTAAGGCAGGTAGGTGATAAGTTCAAATGACAAGACGACAACGACGACGACGACGATGATGATGATGATGATGATGGTGATGATGGTGATGATGATGATGATGGCGGTGAATGCATGGCTAGGTTTGTCAAAAAGAGAAATGGATGGATGAAGAAGATAAAAAAAGAAGAATCTTTCCAGAAGAACGGAATCATTTTCATTATCATTGCCAAAGAACAAACAATCTATGATGCTTCCTCGCCGCCGTCCTTGGACGGGGTTGCTGAGGGTCGACGCTCAACAGCGGGTTGTGATTTTGTCAGTGCGGGTGAGGTAGGGTTTGATGGGGGGGAGGTGGCCATGTTGTCCTGGTCTTGGAGTTGAGCCAGGGCGCTGGAGGATTTAGTTAGTGACTGCAGTCACGTCTCATTGGAATTTTGGACATACCTAAAAGCGTTCATGGAAGAAGCAGCCTCTTTGTCTTCTTTCTTGCCGGCAGGGGGTGTCCCAGTCCGGCTGCTGGCACCACTGTCGTCGCTGCCACGAACCAAGTTGCCGCCAGGGCCGAGGTTCTTGCGTCCACTGTTGCTGCGGGAGCCGAGCATGCTAGAAGGTCCGAAGGACATAGGCTGGTTGGTGTTGCGGGTGGTACGGAGACGGCGGAGATCGTCGCTTCCGACCTTGGATGAGGCGTAGTCTGGCGGCGGTGCCTGGCCGTAGCCTGAAGAGAAGCTGCGGGCATCACCACGACCCATGGCGGGGCGTCCACCACCTCCGCGGTTGGCCTGCTGGCGCAGACGTTCCATCTCGGCTTCTTGTTGTGCACGAGCAGCCTGAAAACGTCAGTAGAGAATAAAATGTTGGAGACTGGAAACACATACCTCCTCACGAATCTGTTGAATGGTCTTGGGACCCTTGTCGGCGTCCTTCGATTGCCAGCGAGCATTACGCAGATCAATAATATCCTAACCAAGTTAGAAAGTGTGACAGTAATATGAAGGAAGTAAACTTACCATCAACATAAACCTCAGACGGCTAGGCAGGTTGGGGGTCTGGACCATCAGCTGGATGCGGTGGAAGTAGGCGTCCATCATAGCAGGGCCCTTCTCCGAAGCATCCAGAGAAGCACCAATGGTGCGCAGAAGACTGGTCAAACTCTCAACCTCAGCCTCATCAGGAATACCCTCGTAGTCGACAAGTTTCTTCACACACTCGTGCATGATACGCTCTGTCAACATGCCCAACTTGTACAATTCACCAATGAACTTGACAAGACCAAGACCACGACGCTTAGCAGCAGCGGCAGCGTAGTACTCGTCAGACATCATAGCAGCCTCCTCGGTGACACCTTCAGGCTTAGGAGGCAAGTTGACCTTCCAACCGCGCTCGAATTCCTCTTGACAACGGTTGAGGAGGTACTTCCGGAAGAGACTACCACCAGCAACAACGTTACCGCTCCTGTCGCGGATGTTCTCGTCCTTGATGTCGGCGCTCATGCTCTCGAGCATGCTCTTACAGAACTTGGCATAGATCGAGGCCCAGTGAGCTTCATCGGTAGCCTTCTCGAAAGTGAGCTGGATAACCTGTCGGAGGGTTCGTCCATCGGTCTCGTCCTTGGATTGCGAGACAATCTCGAGGATCTGACCAGAGATACGGGGGAAGTTCTCCGGTGTCATCTTGTTCAGGGCGGCCTTGACCTTGCGCTGAACGACATCAGGAGGCATGTGGCCACCAGGCGTAGGACCAGCAGCAGCAGCAGCAGCCTGACCAACACTGCGAGGCTTCCAACCAGTAGAAGAAACCTGCAAGCTTTGAACGTCCTTCCCAGCTGTGAGAGGCATCGACTTGGCCATTTCCTCTTCCTTCTTGGCCTGCTGCTTCTCCCGCTTGCTACCGGTACGGGTGCCACCACGACCAGAGCCCACGCGAGGAGATTGAGGCATCATAGCGTGAGAAGAGTTGGTGCGGCTGAGTGGTGTGGCGCCAGCGCCCATGGGGAAACCTTGGAATCGGCCAAAGGCGTTGCCCATGGATGGGGTTCGTGCAGAGTTGGACAAAGCAAAGCGCTGTTCAGAAGTCGTTCCAGGGGGCAAGCTGTGACGCTGGGGCTGACCGAAAGTACCCATCTGGAAGTCGCTCTGGGGGCCAGCGCGAGAGGGGTTACGTGACATAGGAGTACGGGCAGACTGAGGGCGGGAGGAGTCAGTGTCACCAACGGTCTCACGCACGCGCACGTCCCAGTCGATTGACGGCTTCTCCTTGAAGACGGTCTGGAATTGCAGCAAGAATTCCTTGTTGTAGTGGAACTTGCGGTCGGCAGGGGCATTGGAGTTGAGAGCCGGGTTGGGGGAAGCGATTGAGGCAGGGTAGGAGATCTTGCTGAGGTCGTCCACAAAACGAGCAGAGTTGAGCGACTTCATACCGGCAGTGGGCTGGGGAGGCTCAACAGCCTTGTTGGTTTCCAGCTTGAGGGCCGCAGGCTTCTGCTTGGCCGTAGCGCTGGCAGGCTTGGCGGGAGGAGGCATGGAAGCATCGGAGACGGGGGTAACGGTACCGCTGTCGGCAGGAGTGCTGGTCTCTGTCGCGGTGAAACCGCCCTTTTTCAATGAGACGAACAAGTCCTTGTTGCTTGTGTCTTCACCAGCCGCACGCTTCTTCTCCTTGGCTTCCTCGAGAGCCTCGGCCTCACGCTCGGCCTTCTTCATGTTAGCCTCATAGGCCTCAAGCTCTTCCTTCTCCTTCCGCTCCTTCTCTTCCTTCTCGGCCTGCTTTCTGGCGTAGTAGGCCGCTTCGGCTGCAGCTTCCTTGGCCTCAAGTTCAGCCATCTCGCGCTCGATAGCATCGTAGTCGATGTCATCGTCATCCGCAGGAGCAGGGGCAGGCCTCGAAGGTTCCGCTGCAGGCTCATCCTTCTTCTCCATCAAACTGAGGTCCTCGACACCCTTTCTGGCGGCTTCTTCCTCAGCGGCCTGTTTTTTAGCAGCCTCCTCTTCATCCTTCTTTTTCTGAGCCTCTTCCTCTTCCTGCTTCTTCTTCTGAGCCTCTTCCTCTTCCTGCTTCTTCTTGGCAGCCTCCTCATCCTCCTGCTTCTTGCGCTTGGTGGCCTCTTCCTCGTCGGCCTTGCGACGCGCCTCAGCCTCCTGGTCTTGCTGCATCTTCTGAAGAACAGCGTCCTTCAGCTCCTGCTTCTTCTCAGCAGCAGTCTTGGACGAAACAGACGCGGAGCGAGTGTGATCTGTGCTGCTACCGGTTCGGGGAGGAGGGGTAGGTGTGGGAGTCGCGGCCTTGACAGGAGATGGAGTGGCGCGCGCAGGAGATGCCGGGGTCTTTTCGAACGTCTTCACATTGCCGCTGTCGGGATCGCGGATGGTGATAGCCTTTCTCGCGGCCTGAGGAATGACGAATGCGGGAGCCTTGCCCGCGGCAGATGTGTTGGAAGAGCGGCTAGGGGTATGTGTGTGGCCAGGAGTCGAGGGAACTGCAGCGGGCTGGTTCTGACCTAGGCTAGAGCCAGGTCGGTCGGAAACCTGTGAAGGAGTTCGCGACAAGCCGGTCGACTGAGGAATGCCCTGGGGAACGGGGAATTGGTTCTGCATGTAAGGCGACTGGTTGTAGGGCAAGGGTCGGGTCCCGGGTTGTGGCGAGGGAGGGGCCATGTACTGGTAGTTCGCAGGGTAGTACGCTCCGTAGTTGGGATCGGCATATGGGTAGCCCTGGTTGTGTTTCATCAGCGTTAGATACTGCTCAAAATGACCATTCTCTGGGGCCAGATTTGGGGGAGGAAACGTGATATGGGCTTGGGAAAAGGGTGCATTTCGGGGATGCAACCCTCGGGGGCCTGGTTTTTTCTTGGAGTAACCGCGACGGGGCGGGTATTTCTGGGAATTGGGGTGGGGTGTTCTCACTGGTTGGGGTCCCATATGTTGAGGATAACCGTAGGGCTGAGGGGGCATTTGCGGATGGACCGCCATGGGCGCCTGGCTCATCTGGGGAGTCAGGGGCTGCGCGTTAGGAAGCGCTGGGCTGCGACTCGCGGTTTGCGGGGAGTATCCGTGCATGGGTCGTCCCTGGTTCGCGTTATGGAATTGAGGACCCATGTTGTGGCCGCCTCGGGGCTGGTTGGGAGCACGGAAGTTAGGAGTAGGCGACCCGAATGGAGGTCCCTGATGGCTGGACTGCGAATGTCCACGACCGCGTCCACCCTGGTTGTAGTAACCACCGCGGCCAGGACCGCCTCCCATGTGGTTGCTCATTTCGCTGTGTGTTGACTGGGAAGATTCGCGGCGCAGGTGAGTCGACTGAGGTCCGGGGGCAAGCGGAGCCTGCGCAAAAGTAACACGTTAGAGCTTTCTTAAACACAATTCACAGTTCATGAATGATTCAAAATTTTTTTTGCGCGTTCAACACAAATCAAAACAAGGCAGTAACAATAAACGCACAACCGAGCCGGTCCCAAAAGCACAAGAAAATCACTTACATTGTCACCGACATTTCCCAAGCTGCCAAAGTTCACCTGAGCACCGAATGACGAAGGGGGCGGGCGACCACCGCTCGAAGCGGGCTGAGGAATAGGCGCAGGCGAAGTCTGAGGTGAGGTCGCACGAGGGTTCGCCGGGGGCGTAACACCCAGACCGGCCTGAGGCTGGTTCGCCAGAGTAGCGGGATTGCCCATGTTCGGAGACGACTGCTGAGGCTGGAAGCCGAACTGCAGGCTGTTGGGACGAGAGGTCGGCGCCCTGTTCGTGGAGGTGTACTCTGCGGAGATGGTCACCGAGGGCTTTTTCGCGTGGTCGCCTTGACCAGCGGCCGGGGCGCCATTCACGATGGTCGGGTTGGGAAATTGCTGCATGGGTTTGCCGCTCACAGAAGTTGAGGTCGACTTCCCATGTTGCGATGAGCCACCCACGGTGACGGAAGCGGCGGCGGTAGAGTCCGTCGCGGACTTCTTGGTCGCGTTTGCGTAGGAGCGAGGCACTGCGGTGGAGGACGAGGTCAGAGCGGGAGCGGACGCCTGAGGCGAGGCTTTCCCACTGAGCGAAGGGGTGGAAGAGTGCGAAGCGGCCTGGGCTGAGGTACTCTGTCCTTGAGATTGGCCGGACTTTGGAGGGATCGAGCTCATTAGACAGGTGTGGAGTCGAGTCAAGAGAGAAGAGTGATTAGAGTCCGGGAGACGAGGTTCTGTAGAAGGGCAGTCGATGCTCTGCTCGCAAAAGAGAGATCGCTAGAGCTGGTGACAAGTCAAGAGGCGTGTTACAGCAAGAGGAGGAACGCGCTCGAGAATCCCACATCCAGATTTCCCACACACAAACGGGTAGGGGAAAACAGGGCGACAAGAGGGATGTCACGACTGTGGAAAATGAAAACGAAGACCACCAACGGGTTTTTACTCAACGTCGTGGTCAACGACGATAGATGTAAAAAGGGAAGGGGGGGAAAAGAGAGGGGAGAGGGAAGAAGAGGTCAAAGTCTTCTGGAGTCTGGAGAGATGGAAAGGATTTCGGTTCCCTTTTTTTTTTCTTACAAACACCAGCGCCCTTTCGCTGCTGGTGTTGCCTGACGAAAAGGGTAAGGTCTTGGATATCTGGGATTTTGTTCACCCAACAAAAGCAAAAACTGCGATTTTACTATATATTGTACTTCTACTGATGATTCACATTTAACATTCACCCAGAAAAAATCCACCCCTTCTCCTCTAGATAACCGACCAAATCTACACAATCCCATCGGGTGGAGGCGGCAAAACATCACGCCAAGCCCTGCCGGAGTATTGTTCTGGAAAGATCACGCTTTCACCAACAATATTAATCATCCTGCTGCTATTCTTACACTCTTATAGGACCATCTCAGGAGATCAGGAAGCTAAGCAAAAGAAAAACTAATAATATGACCACACATTAGGCCCTAATCAATAGTGTAGACTGTAGACAGCAAGACGATGTCTCGCCACAAATCGCATACAATACGATACGCGTAAAATACATCTAACAAGCCCGAAAACCACGCTTCCACGTCGCCCATGCTATACGCTTACAAAACAGTACGCGTATTGAGCTTCGTTTTTAGACTCTTGACTTGGGCATTGTCTTCCCTTCCAATCCAACCAAGCCAGCTGCTTGTGCCACTTCTGGGCCTTGCCTTTGCCTTACCTTGTCTAGCCTTGCGAGTTGCAAAGCATCCCACGCCTGTTAGAAGTGAGTCGACGCTCGACAGTGACTCATCGACTCAGCCTCATCATTCAATGACTTGCCGGTCTCTTCACCGGGCCATACGGAGGCCTCCGTACATCTCTGCGAGATGCCTGGCAGTGTCTGACATGACTCAGCTGCGATGAAGTTCGATTCGGCTGTCGCGTGTTCATTAGATGCTTGGGGATTGTAAAATAGTTGGAATGACAGAGTCCGAACTGGAGCCGTATGGTAGTCAAGCCACTTGCTGATGGTTGGGTGTGATGTCATCAATATCAGCCCAAGCGGACCAAAACGGCGAAGATCTTATGTCCGAAACTGTCAGTGGCGGGTTTAAAGCATGTTAAGCAAAAGCACGGGCAGCTAATCCAGAGACCGGAGAACAGAAAAGTCGGGTAACTGGATTGACGGCGGGGTCGTTAGTGGTCCTGGCCATGGGTTGGATCTACCTTTTTATGCAGTGCATAGACCGTAGATTCGATGGGACGAATTTGAGGCCACATGACGTGCGTGTGCTTGGTGTTCGATGTTTGAGCAGGCCCAGAGAAAAAAAATGGTGCACATGCTTGAAAGTCGTTGAAGAGAGCTCGTTGAAGGTTATAGATAACAAGACAGTGTCGCTTGGGTTGGTGGGCACAAGGACTATGGTAGTTATGTTAGGGAAGGAGCGAAGGGGGGCTATATCACCTGCTTGAAAAGCTGGACAGGATTGTCAACATCTTCCTTATTATCAAAATCCTCGTGAACATCGCCACCTCCACACCCCAACCATTACTGGATCACTTGTTAAATGTTGACACCACCACTACTGTTATTATGAGAAAACAGAAGTAGATAACCGAAACTCCAGATTCATTCCATAATTTCAGATGACTGTCTTAACACCGAGATGATAAATATCAACGAGCAAGGCTAGTTTCAGCACAACTTATCTACCGACCCTCCCTCGCACGCGCAATCGCATCAACAGCCCTGACCGCAAAGTCCACGCCCGAAGACGCCGCAGGTTCATTATCCCCAAACCAGGTCCCGCTCGGACGAGGCGACCGGTCCCTCGTATCCTCATGCTCAATATGGTCGAACGAATTGTCGCTGCGGTTCTTCCTCAGCGGCGCCCCGCCATAAGCCAGACCGTCGTCCTCGAGGTTGCGCTCCTCGTTCATGAGTGCGTCCCGGAGCACATCTAGCATGTCCCGCTGCTTGGAGTAGAATCTTGCCTTTTCGGCGCGCGACTTGGACTCGAATTCCCGGGGGAGGAGGAACCGGCTCGCGGAGAGTTCCTCGGCGCGAGCTTCCTGGCTCTTGTTGGGAGACGTCAGTCCCGCGACGGCCGAGCTGATGGCCGAGTACCAGTCGCTGGCGGGGGCCGGTTGGGTGCCACCAACAGCCGACGGGAGGTTAAAGCGCGAGAGAAGCGACTGGGCGTAGGAGGCTGCGCCGGCTGGCGGGGGAGTTGGGGGGCGCTGCGGGGGGAGACCCAGCACGCGCTCTCGCACAAAGTCGATCAATTGGTAGAAATATTGCAGACCCAATGCCTTGGCGCGCTCGTGGCTGCGGCCGATGAACTCCTCAATCTCACGTTCGTGGTGTGCTAGGAACGGCTCAACGTAGTCCTGGTACATGATGCGGGCGCCTTGTGTCTGCGGAAGAACGAGGTATGCGAAGAAGCTGAGTCGGATCCAGCTGTAGAAGGGGATCCATCCGATGATGAAGTAGGTCCAAGACTCGGCCATGAGGATGGCGGACAGGACTACCCAGTACATCAGCCATGGTGCCAGCTGGTATGGATCTGACGAGCGGAGAGCTTTGTAGGAGGCGAAGATGGGGAAGAGGATGGTGAGAATCGAGCTAAAAGTCGGTGTCGATCAGTACAGGCTCGAATGCAAGGGTTTCACAGTGACAGCGACAATGACAGCTTGACAGTCGATGATACTTACGAGATTGCATCTGCGATTATCCCGAAAAACATCTTTGCAATTGTGCCGTCTTCACTCTTCTAATCTGACGAGCTGGCGAAAGGTCTCAGATGATGATGGAAGAAAAATGGCGCTGGTTGATATGCGGAGCAAGACAATCTTATCCTATCCCAAGCTGCCTAGCCGCGGGGTACGTGCATTTGTAGGTATGACTCGAAGTCGAGGCAGACGGATGAGAGAAAAGCGACCAGGCAGAAATATCTGTGAGACCTGTGGATTCGAAAAGGAGCAAGCGAGGCAACGAGAAACAAAAGCTGAGACAAAGTGACAATGATAAAATTGGAGCCTCCCAGTCCGTGCGGGACTCACTGGTTGCTGATTGCGGAGTGTGACGGATTCGGGCGCTGGGCGTAGAGTAAACGGGCAGGCTGCAAGAGACTCCCTCAGCCCTGCAGTCACCATTCACAGTGGCTGTCTTCTGTGATATGTTATACTGTGAATTGTATAGCTTTTTTTGTCCTCAATGGTTCCGGCTGCCAGGGGTTAACTCCCCCTCACCATCTGTTCTGGTTTCTGATCTTTGGGTTGAGTCCACTGTCGTTGACGTCATAACGAGTTTCTCTGTACATCTGACAGCTGTTATACATACTTCATGGACATATAGTGTAGTAGGAGGAAATACCTGATATGAACATCTGATGAGTCCAAAGAAAAATCCAAGCTATCTCAAGACCAGGTCTAGTCCCTTGCTAGAAATGAACCGGTGACGCCCATCTGTTGTCCTGCACGTGCCCAACCCAACCCATACATATCTAGTGCTGTTTGCTGTTTGCTGTCACTTCTTCCTCCAACGTCCCAACAGAACAATCCTTCTTTACACTCTTCTCCCTCCGATCTTCTGACTTAATTCAAACAATGTGTATCGCTCTAATCTCAACAGCGCACCCCTCCTATTCCCTAATCATCATCAACAACAGAGATGTACGTACAAACAACAACCCCCCACCCGGGGGTACTCAAAACGAAACCAAACCCAAACCCACTAAATCCAAACCAAACTAAACTAACACCCCCTGTTCTCTTCTCTTTTTTAGGAATACCTCCTTCGCCCAACCGCCCCCGCAACCTACTGGCCATCCCCAAACACCCACATCCTCGGCGGGCGGGACCTCGCCCGCAAAACGCAAGGAACATGGATGGGGATCACGACGAGCGGGAAAATCGCCGTGTTAACGAACTACCGCGAGCGCACGGCCGACGCTGCGACGGGGAACCAGAGCCGCGGGGCGATTGTGAATTCTTGGCTTATGCGCCCGGAGACAGAGACTTGTTCGAATCGCGATGAGATGATAGGTTATGTTGGGGAGATGGTGGGAAGTCCGACGGCGAGGAATGTTGGGGGATTTAGTCTTGTTTGTGGGTATGTTGGTAATAAGGGTAAGGATGGGAAGGGGGATGGGGAGAGGGAGCCATTGGCAGTTGTGTCGAATCGGTCGAGTAGGATGGAGCAGGTTGAGTGGATTGCTGGGGAGGAGTCCGCGTCGGAGTCGGGGGAAAGGGGTACGAAGGCTGGGACGGGGAAGACGGTAGGCTTGAGCAATACCGTCTTCGATGATCGGAGTTGGCCGAAGATACTAGACGGGGAGAGGATGGTTGAGGATGAAATTGCGGGACATACGAAGGCCGGTGAAGACGAGGAGGAATTAATCCAGCGGTTACTGGGCGTGCTGAATACGAATTCCCTACCACAACTCGACCGCGATGCCACGGCGGAAGACTACCTCCCTTATTTCAGGAGGAGTATCTTCATCCCGCTCATCGGGACGAGGGAGAAGAAAGGGCCTGCGACAGCAGGCGAGATTCCAGCGCCTGAAACGAAACAGTCGTCATGTGTTGAAGGACATGGGCATGGAAGTGCGAACGGAACAGACAACGACATCCTCGACCAATCCTACCTGCACGGCCCCTATGGAACCCAAAAGCAGACGATCATCCTGGTCTCCAAGGACGACCGCGTACGATATTTCGAGAGGACGCTCTACGACGGCGAAGCGAAGCCCGTTCCTATCGGGGAGGGAGACAGGTCCTTTGAGTTTCAGGTGACGCGATGAACATGGCCCTATTCTTGACTGATTTGATCTGATCTGGAGCGCCTACTTATACTTGACATTGTGCTTGTAGTTTTTCCGGCGAGTTGGTCCTTCTTCTTTCTCTTCTAGGTTATGATGATGATGATGTATGGCATGGTTATGACTATGATGTGGATATGTGATATGTATTTGATGAGTTGCGTGGTATAGGGGTTAGAGAAATTATCTAACTTGATATTGAACCTACATCAACAATCAGGGGAGACTTCCACTTTGAATCCGGCTACCTTTCTCTAGAATCATATAGCGGTCAAGATTGCAGGTGATACGTGTGTCTGCATTGCAGATGTACCGTGCCATGTACTGCCAACAGCCAGCAGCCAGCGGGCTGCCGCAATCTCGTGAACTGGCAGAGTCACAAACCTCTTTTCTCTCTTCCTACCTATGTGGGAAAATAAACATGTAGCTTTTCATGAGACCACGATACACTTCATGTTCAAATATAATAAAGGATAGACTTTTATACCAAGTCGGCCCACCCTAAAAGAAATTGCTGGGTATGTAGGATGATAGAGCCGCTTGCGCCCCACCCTCACATTCTCACCCCTGCAATGTGGGAATCGTGTAACAATTACAACAAACAAAAGCAAAGCAAACACCTAAATGCGCCAAAGCCTGAAGATTGTACAAAATACAACAAGAAGGAAAAAGAGCAGCTCAAAGAATCACTCACTGCTCGGCCTCATGCAACCTCACAGTAACAGAGTCCCCAGGCGCAAGGGTCAGATTCAAAGAATAGCTGAGTTCGCGATTGGGAACCACATCCTCAATAGCATCGAACTTCTGCAGCAGACGTACAAGAACGTACCCGGCCTCCGTAAGCGCGAATTGCTGCCCGATACAAACACGCGGACCGCCGTTGAAGGGGAGGTACTCCCAGCCCACTTTAGCATCGTACCACCGATCCGGTTTAAATTTCTCCGCGTCCTCGCCCCACACGTCCTTCTTGCGCTGTGTTACAAAGGGAGAGTATGTTATGCTTTGGCCCTTGCGGATGTAGATTGGCATTGTGCCGTCGGGTCCTGCGCCACGGGGGAGGAACGTGTCGACTGTGGCGACGCGGCGGTTGATGGGAACGACAGGGTAGAGGCGAAGGACTTCGTTCATGAAATATTGCAGGTAGCGGCAGGATTTGAGGGAGGAGAAGGTGATCTTTTCGGGGTTGCGGTCTGGTGTGTAGGGACCGAAGTCTTCGAGGATGGTAGATCGGAGTTTCTTTAGGACGTCTGGGTGACGCGCGAGCATTTGGACGGACCAGGATAGTAGGGAGGCCGTTGTGTCACGACCCGCGAGGAGGATGTTGAGGAGTTGGGAGCGGAGTTCGACGGGGTCCTTTGTCGCGGAGGCAAGAGCTTCAGAGAAGACGTAGTGATTTGAACGGGATTTGCCGGAGGCAGCAGCCTTAAGAGCGTCATTGACGAAGCCGTCGACGTAGGCGTGGACTCGTTCGTTGATCGCGGCTGATTCCTTGTTGTCGACGAGCCAGTGGAATTTCTCATATCGGGTGCGTTGCGCGGCGTACCATTGACCGCGGTCGAAGTCCTTGGAGAAGTGGTTAGGGGGTAGAGCGCCATCGCTGCGGATAGCTTCAGCCTGACTATTTGTGCTTTCGCCGAAAAGGAACTCAGTCGCGGAGTCGATTGTCAACCGGAAGAAGATGGCTTGGATATCGGTGTCGGCAGTCCAGTGGGTGACGGGATCAACGGGCATGGCTTTCATGGCCTGTTGCACATGGGTCTCTTCCAGGTCGAGGTCGCTAATCTGGTCGCGCGTAAATTGGGGCCGGAGGAGACCTCGAGAGCGCGACCATGCCTCGCCATCAGACGTAAACTAAAGCATTGTTTGTTAGCATTGCACATCCCTCGTTACACAAGCCACTCAACGAGGGTCTGTCTTACAATGCCGGTGCCCAACATGGGCATAAGCGTGTGACGGCGAGCAGCCCCAAGCTCAAAGTCCTTGAACTTGTGCGCCAGAATAGCCTGCACATTAACTGGATCGCAAGTAAAGATGTTCTCACGGCCCATCTGACGAATGCGAAACGAAGTGACGGGACGGCCTTCCTGAATGCACATTTTCTCGATGCGACGCTGGGGAACCAAGGGGACTTGCTTCTCCTTGTCGGCCTTCAAAGATTCTTTCAGAGAAGACACTCCTAGGATATCAGTAGGATAGCGAGGGAGAGAACCACACCCCCAGGCGCGTGCCTTGCGGGCGTGGTTCCAGCTTGTCCGCGCATACTCGAGGATGAGCACGGCCACCGCGATGGCAAGAAGCAGCGGTATAGACAACATGATGGATGAGTCGGTGTCAATTGATCATGGAAGGGAAGGAGAGGTCGCGAGGACCAGTCATATATAATTGGAATGTCATAAATGCCATAAGAATTGGGACTGTCGCAGTGGACCTCGGCGGCGCCGAAGGAGTGCGAAGTGTGGGTCGCGCACTGGCGGAAAGGACCCCTTCCAAGTTAAATGCTCCGGCTGGCCTTGTCGCGTACAACGGTCTGCCGAGGTCCTTTTCGAATCTGAATATGATTGTGATCCCAGTAAGCCACGATGTCTTGCATTGCCCCGTTTGTCGAAGTCATTATGCAGGATGCGCACAGTGATATCAACCGAGGATCTCTTATGACGTGTCGATCTGTATTAAGCAACTAGTGGCGGATCCTTAGATCAGGATGCTGTCTTGGCTCTGCAGCAGGCCTTGTATCTGCCGAGGAAGCCTCTACTCTGTAGGGCATTTGCGCGTGACACCCATGTAGTCTGGTGGACTATCCAAGCCTAAACAACCCACACTTCAGCAGAATTCTGCTGGTACGAACTATGTGCTGGAAGCCCCTTTTGGAAGCGAGAGCCATGGACAACAGACGAATTTTGAATGTGACTGAAACTCCAGCAATTCTAGACCGCTGCATAATTCTGCATTCCAAACAGCATAGTTCATCACGTGCTGTGCACCACGCTGTAAAGAATTAGCACCTTTGAATTGACAGAACAGAAGATTGGTGGAGGTGACACTCAATGAAGCGAAATCAGAATGACTTTCTGGTAATAATGGACATGCTTGATGACGAGCGGGTAGTCGAGGATGATGGAAGACTCGTTTCATGGACAGGCTACGTGCTCCATCCCCTCGTTCCTTCCCTAACTGGAGTACACGATATTCTCTTTGCCCATGACATAAAATAATAATTCCTTATATAACTCCCCCCTAACACAATCCAAAATCCACAGCTAAATGACCCCTCATCTGACTAAATCTAATCCTTCCCAAGTCGCCGCCAATCCACAAGCACATCGTCACACATACGCGACATCGGGTAAGTATCCGACATAATCTTCAGCACCGGCACACCAACACCCATCTCCTTGAGGAACAACTCTCGAATTCGAATAGCAACAAGGGAGTCAAGCCCAAACTACCAACAGGCATATTGCTATCTAGCGTCTTGGGGTCAATCTCAAGTAAATTGACAAGGGCCAACGCGAAGCACTGTTCCAAGATGGCGAGGCACTCCGCAGGATCCTCGGCCGCGGAAAGCTGGGCCTTGATGCTGACAGACCCGGCGGTTTGATCTTGGTCAAGTTCGTCCTCGAGCTCTTGCTGGCCGCTGTAGCAGGATAGTCGAGGGTCGTCGCGCCATTCGCCCTGGAAGACTGTTCTGATATCCGTAATGAGCTCGGCTGTTTGGTTTTGGCCAGGGCGTCCGTTGACGATGGCTTTGGCTAGCATCTCGTGCAGATCTGTCTCCGATTCTCTGTCGAAACGTGGCAGAATGGCCTTGTAAATGGTTTCGGCGTGCTCGGAGTCTTTTCGGAAAATGTACCCGAAGCCTGTGAGGATGGCAATGTGGATGACGGAGCCGGCCAGCCCACGTTGGAGGCGCCGCTGGATGAGACTCGCCATGTAGTGGTTTGCGGCGGCGTAGGCGGACTGGCCGATACTTCCGACGATGGATGTCGTGGGTGAGAAGCAGATGAAGAAGTCCAGGTTTTCATCGCCAAAGACCTCGTCGAGGTTCTTTGACCCAGTCACCTTGGGTGCCAACACGGCGGCAAAGTCCTTCCAGGGTAGATGGTGGAAGAGACGGTCGCGGAGCACCATGGCGGCGTTCATTACGCCCCCGAGGGGCGGCATGCTCGACTTGATCTCGGAGATGGCGGCGCGAAGGGAGTCAATGTTTGAAATGTCGACGGCCATCGGCCGCACGGTGACTCCCTTGCGCGAGAGATGGTCAAGCACACTAGGAGATATGTCTTGCCGGGAGAGAACAGCCCGCGATGCTCGAGTGGACGGACCAGAGCAGTGACAGTATCGGTAGTACTCCAGTCAACCACGGCCGTCGGTCCAAGTTGCTTGCCTGTGTCTGAAGAGAGTTTGTCAATATCCACAACCTGAGTACGCTCTGCGAGAGGCAGCGGGATGTTGCTTAGCCAGGCTGCGGAGTCCATCGAGGCTTAAACCCACGTCCAATTTCTCGAGTCCCTCGTCCACGACGGCCAACGCCGGCAGAGTAGTATGGATTAATGACGACAATGCCCCTTGTTGTGCGCGCGCCAGGGTAACGAAGCTGTGCAGATTCTTGGGGACAAATATCCTCCAAGTCATTCTCACTCGCGTAGGGATGAATGAAGGTGGCGCTCGCACTCAAAGCCTTATCTGACGTGGTTTGCAATACAGCGATTCCTTGTTCACGAGCAACCGCATCAATGGCTTGGCTAAGGTCAACCGGTGCGCCGTGAACCCACGCCGTTCCTGTCAAGCGGTTGACCAGATGTTCCCGCAAGTGCCCGTGCCAGGAAGAGATGCAGACGTTCCGTGTCGTCCGCGGCCGTCTTGTCGTCCTGCCAGCGATGCAAGACGTTGTCCCCGGAAGCATCGACCAGGGACTTGTTGGCATTCGAAAGAACAAGAAGCTTATCTCCAGATGCCACGTCATGACCAATGCACACATATACCGGCCCAAACCCGGAGGAAGCCAAATTGTGAAGCGAGGAAGCAATGACCTGCAGGCGGATCTCGTCCTCTTTGGTATTACCAAGGAAAGTAGCTTGCACCTTGAACCCGCCGCGCTGCTCGTCCAGCACCACGGCCGTGTCTTTGGACTCCAGGCTGGTCGTCTGAGTGAATTGCCGACGCCGCGCGGCGGACCGCCGGTTGATGCCGTCTAGAGACTGAACCCTAGGTATGTAGAGGGCGCCCTTCTCCAGCGAAAGCTCAGGTTCCTGTGTCCATAGCAGATTGTCGGTCTTGGATGGGTCCAGGAAGGCAAGACGGAGAAGCATCTTTGCCACCATCGACGCTTCGACAGAGGACGGATCCACAACATCGAGGACCATACGCTCAGCACGCAACGTGCTCGATAATCCCACAGTGATGTTGGCATGGGGATCTTGACCTGATTTTGCACCCGAGGTTACCCACAGGACTACCTCTGCTGTCTCCATTACGTCCTGCAATCCTCTGGTTCTCTTCTGGTCCATGTCGCGGAAGACGGGGCTTGGATGTCTTCAAGTCCAGGCAGTATGGTGACAGTTGTGGAGGGAACAGCAGCCCGCAGGATTGCCTCAGTCTGGGAAGCAAGCATCGAGGACCCGGCACCACCCGGCACCACCACCGACAATAAGTATCTTACCCATTGGCGGGAGGACCGCTGGAGCAACAACCGGCGGCTCGCGAAGAAGTTGGACCGTTTCGTCGACTGCCTGCGCCACAATAACAGAACAGAAGGAAGGCGCCGAGCTCACATCAACCCCTGAGAACCCATTGGCCTTGAGAAGCTCATCCCATCGATCAACGCTGACGGTAGCCGCCCAGACACGCCCGTCCTCGATTCCCAGGAACCACCCAGGAAGCGTCGACATAGCCAGTTGCGTAGGCAGGAAGTCCCGGGTGATCTCTAGCAGGACTAGGCGACCACCAGGGCGAAGGAGCTTCCGGCAATGACGTAGGGTCTCGTCCAGGCTCTTCGTCGCGTGCAAACAATTCGAGGAAACGACCATGTCGAACGTTCCTTCGGCGAATCCTTGGTCCACCGGATCGCTCTCGATGTCGAGCGTCTTGAAACTGAGCTTGCTGCCATGCTGACTGAACACGGCCCGGGCATTCTCAAAGAAGCCTCTGGATATGTCTGTGTATGTGTAAGACGCATACTGGTTGCCTAGAGCATCCAGGACAATATTAACCAGTTTCTTCCCCATGGCATGGAGAATGATCATATCATTGTTGTCGGATGGCTGGCTAGCACGCCACTGCTGCACCAGTTCAAGCGTACCATTTTTCCACTCGGGTCTAATATCCGGGTGCTCGCCAGCCTCGATCTGGGGGAGTAAATGCTCAATCACCCAGGTCATCATGTGATTTCGGTACTTGCCCATGAGGAGCAATTCTTGGGGTAAGATCTTCCTGCGGAGCTGGCGCAGGTAGAAGTACGCCGTGCGCGAGAGCTGCTCATACAGCACCCGTTCTCCGGCAGAAAGGGTCGCACCCTGCCCTGACTCGATCCCGTAATCGGCACCCCGAGCCCATGTTGTGCCTGCGTAGAGCCAGGGATGGCGGCGTTTTCCGACTGCGCTCGTGTTGACTCCTTGGATCTGGACTTTGGTTTGCGCGTCTGCTTCGTCGAAGAGGGTCACATCACCTGTCATGGTGGTTTTACCGGTGGAGGTTACGACGGCGTCGGCTTTGAGGGCAGAGGCATACGACTCGGAGTCCGGAGGGCATCATGCTTATCCTGATGCTCTGAGCCTTTGTCGGTAAGTAGATACTTGAGACGCGACCATCACCTGGGAATGAAAAGCCGGCTAGCAGACCTTGGAAGGCAGTATCAACGGGCGCGGGGTGCATGCAGTCGCGCAATGGAGAGGGCTGAGGCGGGGTCGACACGGTCACGATAGCCCTGTTGAGCCGACGGAGCATTGTCTGGACCTGGAAAAGCTCGGTGTAGCTGAAGCCTTCCTTGGACAAACTTGAGTAGAGCTGTTCCATGTCCAAGGTGTCCATGGGAAGAAGAGGTTCAGTCCGTGGAGACAGAGCATCCTCTTGCGGCTCACCCTAGCCAGGGACGAATCTTTCCGGTGAAATGGGCTGCAAGGCCGGGCTGGGGAGCGTCCAAGGGCTGAGCTGAGTCGACGGCACCGCTGTAGCAGGAAACCTCAGCGGCAATGCAGTCATCAGCGTGGCTCGTAACGCCAATCGTAAATACAACCTCGAGTCCCGAGGAATCCTCTTCAAGCCGCATCTCACGCACAATGCCGATATCATGTAGCTCGACGAGACGCAGGGGCTGTTGGACGTCGACAAGGCGGGGGGCGGCCTCATATGCCATCGACAAGTAGCCCGACGCCGGGAATAGGACTTCGCCCTGGATCCTGTGCCCGGCTAACCATGGAAGCTCGTTCAGGCGGAGAACTTGCTTCCAGTGGACCTCGCGCTTGTCGCGCTCGCCGTGCGTAACTGAATGACCTAGATGCTCGTGGCGCGGTTGGGCTTGGGCACGGAAAATGCGGGCGGATCTCGGCTCTTTCCAGATGAGGCTGGGATGGTCCCACGAGTAAGCGGGCAGACCTTTCAGGATGGTAAGCTTCTGCGGCTTGCCGATTGATGGAAAAGCCCGGCGTAGTCCGTCAAATGTGGTCATAGGCTGTGACGAAGGGAAGGACGACCATAGAAGACCAAGCGCATCAGCAAAAGACTCTGTCGCACTCTGCCCGCCCTTCAAGACACCAGAGTAGGGAAGCGAGAGACCAGTCAGCATCTTAATGGTTTCGGCGCTTGGTTCCTTGAGATCCAGGTGCGGTCCAACCTCAAGCGCAAGGTCAAAGAATTGGTCCTCGTTTAATGCTCTCGAAAGCGCCTGACTGAAGAGCACGGCCTGCGTCATGTTATCGACCCAGTACTGGTCCTTGAGTAGCAGGCCGTCGGCCAGATTAAATGACTGGGAGCGGCCGTTTGATCCCCAAACGCTGGAATACCACCGGCACTGTTTGCGGCCCTTCTGGACTTTGATACCACACTGCTTCATTGACTCAGGGTAGGGGGTACCGCATGGTAGCATATGGTGAGAGTGATATGCCGTGTCAACCTGTAGCACATTCGGGAGAAGGTACCATTTTCCTGTAGCCGGGCCTGAGCTTCCTCAATAGCTTCGGCGTTACCTGCCAGTGTGCAGCTGGTTTGAGAGTTACTGGCAGCTACAGAGAGCGCCCCGCCGAACTCGCTGCAGAAGGCAGTCGCTTGATTCAAGGACATGTGCCAACAGCCATCATCTTCCCGCGCTTTCCTCCCGGGCCCTGCGCGAGATGAGAGTGGACAACCCGGTAATATGCGACGCGGATTGCATCGATGGCGTTGAGGTATCCCGCAGAATACTCAGCGCCAATCTCACCGGATGAGTGTCCAACAACAGCGGAGGACTCGACACCGGCAGCGCGTAGGATGTCAACCAGGGCGACCTGGGGAGCTGTTCTAAGAGGGCTGCGAAACAGCAGCTTCACCGACACGGGAAGTCTGTCTTGCGGAATAGAGTGTACGCGAGTCGATCAAGATCCGTGTCAGGGTGTGTACGAAGATAGCTGGCGAGCGCCCCAGCACTTCCCGCCAGAGCCGGACCCGAGCTAGCGGAATGGACGAAGGGACCAGCACCATATGGGTTTGGAGCTTGCTCGTTCATTGTGATGCCATTCAGCGCGTGGCCGTTCAAGACCATGTCCGTTCGCCAGTGCGCTAAGACCATCCCAGCTCTCAATGATGGCACAAGCATTGGTTCCACCGAAGCCAAAGCTGTTGAACTAACACGACGCGGGGACCTCTGCGGGATCTCGGGCCAGGATGTCGTCTGGGTTGGTATACGAAGGTTGGTGTAGTACGGACGGATT